>NC_053489.1:439748791-440048791 GCF_905171775.1 Rana temporaria | reverse complement strand
AACTCTTTCATGGGCAGACTCTAAGGTTTAGATGCCCAGACCATGTTTAGTTGTGTAAATGTGTGTCAGTTAACTTGACAATAACTGTAGTTTTTCAGTTTGATATTGGAGCTCATAACTAGGAATTCAAACTCTTTGTTCTGTGCTGCAAAGGTTAATGATGTCACTGCAAGGGGCGTTTTTCACGTGGACTTAAAGCCTAACTCCTGAATGATAATATTCCTGGCTGTGGGGCTGTGCCCACTTTGCAAGGGGTATTAGATTGTTTTTGCTTCAGGGAAAAACCATTGTACTTGGTCCTCCACTCTCCCACAATTCGGCAGTGGTCTGTCTCGGCGTCCTCCCATCCAGAGCATGGATGTGGACCCTGCTCTGGTCTTGATGTCAGGACCCTAGACCGCTGGAACATGGGGTGCCAAAGTTGTAGAGACAGGTATAGCTGTGGGGAGGAGCGCAGGACCAGGTAAATTTATCGCCTTTTTATTGCTTCCCCCTAGACATAAACAAGCACTTGTTACTAAACTCACAAACCATAAAATCGGTCTGCATATGCAGTAAAGCATACTTGTTTTCATCATGAGTGTACACACTGAGAAACCTTAAGGGGTTAATCCTCTGCATTGTGTAAAAGACTGTTTGATCCTGTCTTCTTAGATCCTCCCCCTTCTGTCACTGTCCCCAATCCATCTCCTGATGGTACAGAGCCTTGAGAGCACTGTGCACATGCTCAGTTTGATGAGTATTGCTAGAGAGTTTATTTTTTTGAAGGGTGCATGTGATTAGCACAGGGCCAATTGGCACTGTCCAGATAGAGGTCCTGTAGCCTCATAGGACAGTCAGAGTAGAATGAAAACTCCTCCTCCTACAAGCTTTAACTATACACTGATAGAAGTGACAAGACTGCTATATACTGCTGATGAGAAAAGGTATTTAGCAGTTTATACTAAAATAATTGCATGTCAATGTACTGTGGGAGACCAGATATAGTGAATACAGGGTGCTGGGTTTAGTAACACTCTAATTCTTGCAGCTGGGCACAGCCCCACTGCAAGGGATACGCTTTTTGTTGCCCAGATTTGGGCTAGAAAATGCCATATTGCAGTCACGAAGGGGTTAAAATGCACAAAAACCCAGTACAGTTAATTATTACATACCTTATTGTGGTAGAGGTATGTGGAACAGTTGCTAAACTAAATTACTAACTCTATGGATTATAAAACCGATCAGGTATATGAATTTCACAGCAGCCGGTGACATCGCCAGTGCATCCGCTCTGTAGGCCTGGCATACCGTTCCTGAAGAGCTGTGTGCCGTGGGAATCCAGCGCAGGGGTGAAGTTGTTGCAGCTCTGCCATTCAAGTGGCAGCAGCCCACAAACCCAGAAGGAAGACCATGTGAAGATGGAAGCCTCTGCAGCAGTGACTGTGTGCCGCTGGTGGGCTTTGTTTCAAGGTAAGTCTCTCATAATGTGCTAGTATGCGATGCACACTGGCACATTATGAAATTGCCTCGCAGGTAGTGTGAACTAGATTTTAGATTTCTCTCATTCAACCTGCAGGCTGAATGAGAGAAATCTATGTGTGTATAGCTAGCCCCTAAGCTACAGAGACTTTTTTGTTACTTTTCTTAAACCACTTCAAACTGGGAAAATACATCATGACTTTGCTGTTAAAGGGTTAGTAAAGTTTTGTGATAGTGTATTACTTGGCCCCGCCCCTCCGGTGCGCCGTGTCATTGATTTGATTGACAGCGGCAGGAGCCAATGGCTGCGCTGCTATCAATCATCAAATGAAGGGCAGAGAAGCCAGCCTGTTCACGACATGGGACTTTCGAGGGTTCAGGTAGGTAAATGGGGGGGGGGGGGGGGCTTGTAAGCATAGGATGTTTTTTCACCTTTAATTCATAGGATGCATTAAGGTGAAAAAAAAAATGGGAAGCTTTACAACCCCTTTAAAATACCGGGGTTATGGCTGCAGCTACATGCCATAACCCCAGTATTTTCTTTTCCCTTAGACGCCAGTCTTTCAGGTAAAGTAATCCCTGCAAAAGATGCGCCGCAGGATCACTTTAAAGCGGGGTTTCACCCATAAGGAATTTTTTTCAAAAAATCCCCTTAGATGGATGCTCGTTTTGTCTAGGGGAATCGGCTAGTTGTTTTAAAATATGAGCTGTACTTTCCCGTTTTCGAGATGCATCTTCTTCCGTCGCTTCCGGGTATGGGTCTTCGGGAGCGGGCGTTCCTTCTTGATTGACAGTCTTCCGAGAGGCTTCCGACGGTCGCATCCATCGCGTCACTAGTAGCCGAAAGAAGCCGAACGTCGGTGCAGCTCTATACTGCGCCTGCGCACCGACGTTCGGCTTCTTTCGGAAAATCGTGACGCGATGGATGTGACCGTCGGAAGCCTCTCGGAAGACTGTCAATCAAAATAGGAACGCCCAGTCCCGCAGCCCATACCCGGAAGCGACAGAGAAGATGCATCTCGTAAACGGTAAGTACGGATCATATTTTAAAACAACTGGCCGATTCCCCTAGACAAAACGAGCATTCATCTAGGGGGGAAAAAGTTTTATGTACGGGTGAACCCCCGCTTTAAGAAGCAGCTGGGGAGGTGACCCTCCATGCTACGGCCGCTTCCCCCTTCCCCATGGTTCCAGGGCTTACATTACTGAGCCTGGAAAAACGACTTGCAACGACAGTCAGCTTGCCATAGAGATGAGTGATGGCAAGATGGCCACCGCTCATCTATATGCCATTGGAGGACCAGAGCGGTTCTCAGGCCATGTAAACTTCTTCTCTTTTTTTTATTTTTTGCTTCGAAGGGTAGAGGAGAGGTGTGGGGTTGCTCTCATGCTGTTTTATCATCGCAAAGGATGTTTACATTCCCTGTGATGGGGCAATAAAAGTGTGTGTGTGTGTGTGTGTGTGTGTGTGTGTGTGTGTGTGTGTGTGTGTGTGTGTGTGTATATATATATATATATATATATATATATTATTATTATGGTGTAAAAATTGTATTTTTTTTTGCAAACCCCGGAAAAATTGAAGTTTTTAAATGTTTTTATTTGACCTAATTAAATCATTAAGGGGAGGTTTTAAAATGTTATGTGTACATAGGCAGAAGAAGTGTATGTTTTGGGGGTTCCAAGTTATTTTCTAAAAAAAAAAAATACAGGTTTTTACTTGTGAACAACAAATGTTAGAAAAATGCCGGATCCTTAAGTGGTTGCATATTGCATATATGACCATCTTCAAATATGCCATATTGCGAATCGCCTTGCATGTACCATGTTTTCCATGTAATTCCTTTTGTGGAGTGTGGTGTAAAGGGCGATTTGACTGGTTGTCTACATTGTGAGCTAGGTGCCAGCTGTCATTTTATTGGTAGCCTAGGGATGTGAATTGTAGTGTCTGAGATTTGTCCAGCCCCAATCTGATGCCCATCAGTTCTTTTATCACATTTACTAAATGCACTAATATCCCTTGTGGGACCTTTAAACATAAAAATGCTGTGGAATAACCCAGGGTTCTGCTGTCTAGTGGTAATGCCATGGAAGAACCCAGGGTTCTGCTGTCTAGTGGTAATGCCGTGGAATAACCCAGGGTTCTGCTGTCTAGTGGTAATGCCGTGGAAGAACCCCGGGTTCTGTTGTCTAGTGGTAATGCCGTGGAAGAACCCAGGGTTCTGCTGTCTAGTGGTAATGCCGTGGAAGAACCCAGGGTTCTGCTGTCTAGTGGTAATGCCATGGAAGAACCCAGGGCTCTGCTGTCTAGTGGTAATGCCATGGAAGAACCCAGGGTTCTGCTGTCTAGTGGTAATGCCATGGAAGAACCCAGGGCTCTGCTGTCTAGTGGTAATGCCATGGAAGAACCCAGGGTTCTGCTGTCTAGTGGTAATGCCATGGAAGAACCCAGGGTTCTGCTGTCTAGTGGTAATGTGCCTTTATTGTGCATTGTCTAATGCTAGCTTTGTAATGTATTATAATGTGTGCAGTGTTTTTTTTTTTTTTTTTTTTTTTTTTACATCTGTAGTTGAAATTTAGAAATGGGAGAAGTACATCTCGGAGGCTTGTGGTCAGCATTTTCCTGTTTTGGGCTTTCATTTCTGTCCACTTTTTTTACACACATCCTATGTAAACCTGGAGGCCTTGAAAATGTAAAACCCTTTTTTGCTAAACCTCCACTTAAAAACATCTGGTAAAGTCCGTAATAATGAAGAATGGCCCACCCTAGAGCCATTCTTGCTGAATGAGCTTTAGAAGTGGATTTTTTTTCCCACTGATTTCCTCTCTGCCATGCAGGGCCTCTGAAGCATCATTCCCTAACTTTTGGTCTGTGGTTTCAGCAGTGCATGTATTTTTATTTATTATTTATTAAAATTCTTAAAAGTACAAAAAAGTACAAAACGCAGTCAGTTACCCGTAGGCCTCGATGCGCCGAGAACAACAATACAGCAACAACCAAAAAAAACACACACAGGCAGCGGAACAGATCAAATTTAAAATAGTAGCAGATCAAAGAACTATAAAACCTATGTAATTCCATAGGCTAGACTGAAAAGCTCAGTTTTTAAAAGCTTCCTGAACTTAAAAAGATCATTCTCAAGCCTTAATTTTAGAGGCAGGGAGTTCCAAAACTGTGCTCCCTGGACCGCACTCGTCCTCCCTCCGCATTTTTTCTTACGAAATTTAGGAATCGCCAAAGTTTCCAAATTAGCCGACCTTAAGGTACGGTTGGGCACATACTTGGTGAATTTTTCCTGCAGGTACACTGGCCCCTTGCCATGGGTAGCCCTGTGCACCATGCATCCAGTCTTAAACAGAACCAGTTCCTTCACGGGTAGCCAATGCAGGGCTCTCAGCGATGGCGTGATGTGGTCACGACGACCAACACCCGTGAGTAGCCTCGCAGCGGCATTCTGAATAAGCTGTAGTTTGTGCATGATGTTATTAGGTAAACCCAGGTACAAAGCATTACAATAATCTAATCGACTTCCAATAATGGCATTGACCATGGAGATCTTATGCGATTCTTCAATGAAGCGAAAAGTCGACCTCAGGAGTTTCAAGTGGAAGTGACAAGAACTCACCACCTGGTTTACCTGTGGTCGTAGCGTCAATCTCTCGTCCAAGATGATTCCCAAATCCCTGACCTGGGTGACTGGCACTGGGACCGATGAAAACGAGTCCGGCCAGGTAGGGAAACCGCCCGACCATGGCTGATTGCATAAAACCATGCACTCAGTCTTGGAGCCATTGAGCATAAGATAATTGGCCCCCATCCAGGCTTGAATTTCCTCCAGGCAGGTGGCCAGAGTTATCTGTGCCCCCCCATCCCTGGGCAGAGGAATGTAGAACTGGGTGTCGTCAGCGTAGACATGAAAAGATAGGTTGTGGCGGCGGATGATATATAGCAGAGGCCTCAGATAGATGTTGAACAGGAGCGGCGATAACGCCGACCCTTGAGGGACTCCACAGAACAGGGGACTATCAGAAGAGCAGTGCAGTCCCAGCCTTACTCTCTGAACCCTGTCCAGCAGAAATGAGGTCATCCATGCCAATGCTATACCATCAATGCCTGCCACAGTCCCTAATCGATCAAGCAGTCTAGAATGATCGATGGTATCGAATGCTGCCGACAGATCCAGCAATACCAAGGCCGAAGCCTCATTTCTGTCCAGGGCCCAGAGTAAATCATCCTGGACTTTGGTCAAGGCGGTTTCAGGACCTCTTCCTGGTCGGAATCCAGATTGAAAATCATCGAGAATGGAATTGGACTCGAGATGGGGCTGAATTTGCCACACTGCGGCTCGTTCCATGATTTTTGCCAGAAATGGTAGAGTTGAAATGGGACGATTATTGCTCAACACGGAGCGTGCCAGGTTAGCTTTCTTTAGCAGGGGAATAATCACCGCCCGCTTCAGAATACCCGGCACTGTTCCAGTGGAGAAGGAAGTATTTACAATGTCGGCAATAAAGGGGGCTAATGTCTCTGCGGCGTCCTTCACTAGTTGCGCAATGCAAGGATCAAATGATGAGGACGAGGCTCTAAGAGACTTGAGGATATTCAGAATATCTAAAGTAGAGACGTCCACAAAACTAGAGAATCTTGTACCTTCATAGATGGGACAATATTCCTCAATATCTACTACTTTGATATTATTCCTAATAATTTCTATCTTTTCATTAAAATAATTTGATAAAATATTACAAAACTCTGGTGAAGCTTCTTCTTCCGGCTGTCTACATGCTGGATTAGCTAGATTTTTCGCAACTCTAAAGAGTTCAGCTGCTGCATTTTTAGCATTAGCAATTTTTTCAGAGAAAAACTGCTTTTTGGCAGTTTGTATCCCTTGTTTATAGTTCCTCAGGGCTGCGGTATATACCTCCTTGGAGGTGGGCACCGGATTTTTTCTCCACGCTTTCTCCGCTGCTCTGCACTTCCATTTTAAACTTCTGGTCACCTGGGTAAACCAGAGGGGATTATTATTTGCTTGCCTAATGCAATGATTTCTCTTTAGGGGGGCTAAGTAGTCGAGCGCTTTTGTAATAGCCGTATTGAAAAAATTAATTTTCTCAGCTGCGACTTTAGTGGACTCAAACGATGCCTTATCAATATTCAACAGGAAGTGGTTACTAAAAGCCTTAACAGATATTTTAGTGAGATTTCTCGAAAATTTTGGAATACTGTTCCTATTAGGAACATGAGGTAACTTTTTGCGAAATTTATAAGTGTGATCAAATAATATTAATTTGTGATCACTCCATATAATCTCTTTCGGGGGATATACTTTCTCTATACATCCTGACTGGAAAAGCCAGTCCAGGGTGTGGCCCGCTTTATGAGTAGCCCCTATGACATCTTGGCTATAGCCAATGGAGTTTGCAAATGCAATCAACTGCTGGGCTTCCGAATTATTTACATCGTCAGCCCAGCAATTGAAATCTCCCAAGACTATAGATTGGGCATATCGCAGGGATTGGGTCGTTAGGAGTTCGCACATCTCCTCGCCAAACCTAGCTTTAGCGTTAGGAGGATGATAAATCACTGCCATTCCTATGGTTACTTCAGGGCTCAAGTTGCACTGCAGGAAAAGTGTCTCCATAGACGCATAAGAATCCTGCGTGCAAGTTTTTATAATTTTCAACTTAGCCTTGTATATGCAGGCAGTTCCTCCACCTCTCCCCGAGCTACGGTCACAAGATAGTAGCTTATACCCAGGCGGGACCAATTCGTCCAGTCTGGGCGGGGAAGCAGGAGAGAACCAGGTTTCCGTGATTAGCAGGTAATCTAAATCATACTCTAATAAGGTGTCATAAATGGCTGTCGCGTTTTTTACCGCAGACCGCGCATTAAGAAGTCCTCCTTTTATTGTAGAATTTATTTGTTTATGGGCTAGGGTTTTTTCATCTATCAAAGTATCTGCATTAGCAACTTTTGGTACTGACAAGATTTTCTCAGCTATAAGATTAAAATTAAAATCAAGCAAATTATATTTATTCAATTTCATCAAGGTTCTAACGGGAACATGTCCTTCCTTATTAAAGGTTTTTAATTGGACAGAAGAGTACACAGTTCTGCTCTTACTTTGAGGACTATAATGGATGGTCGATACCATAACGTCCTGCCTACCACCAGTTTCCATTATAAATAAATATAAAAAATACTAAAACTCTTACCAGGAAGACTAAGCTGTTATAATTAGCCGTACTATGTCTATAAAAACAACTGCTACCAAGAATCTCAATCAAAGGCTCACCTTGACTGCTGCATGGTAAAATTTGTGCCCAACTCAAAAAAAGGGGGGGGGGAACCCACCCGACCCACCCCGGACGGGCACAGACGGGCTTCCCTCTGGCGCGCCTCCGAATGTATGATCGTTGTCATTACCGGCCTCAGACTACATCTCCCGGGAGGCCTTGCGCTGTCGTTCAGTAATGCACATAACATGCTCCATCCTATCCTGTAAATGTAGCAGGTTGGCGGAGACTTGACGGTCGTTCTCTTGCTGCGTCCACATTTAGTTATGTAGTCCACTACCAGACTGCGCTGAGGATGTTGGCTACAATAAACATGCAGGGAGACCTTGAAGAGGTAGCATAGCCACCATCACAAAGTGCAGAGATCCATCATTTAAATTGAGTACATCTACAAATCGAAACACACGACGTTCCATACATATAAAGTATACAGTGCTGAAATTTTCTTTTCATTGTTAATATGGGTTCAGTGACACTTTCAGACTTCCTTTTTAAACTGATAATTCATGTGTAGTGTGGCCATTGTTGCCTACAGTTCTCATAGTATTCCATTGTTAAAACTAAGCAATGCAATTCTAACCTAAGGCCGGCCATAGACCGAGATTCAAACTATCTATGGCCAGCTTAAACCTTTTTCTAACAATTTTTTTTTTTTTTAGAAGTTCAAAATAAAACCGCACTGCTCCAAACTCTGCACAATCCTCAGATCCTTCACTACACCAGGAGCTGGTCCCAAAGAGCTCCGCTTTTCTAGCAAAGTGGAAAATGAAGCAGCACTTTATTCAGGGAGATGGGCTTCCTAAGCCACAGCCTATGACGCGTTTCACCCAGATTGGCTTATTTATAGTGTAACCCAGGGGTGCCCAACCTTTTGAAGAGCGAGGGCCACTTCAGCGACTTGGTAACCGGTCGCGGGCCACAATGAGCAGAGTGGGTGGATAGCGTGTCCGCTCTGCATATGCAGAGCGGACAAGGACACAGCCCACTATACTTTTTATCGGATTGGGGGTAAGACACAAGTTGGTTTATGTCTCCCACTATTTAGAGGTGAATGAAGGGTCCAATTGGTCGGACTGACCGTGTGAAAGGGGCCCCAAGGCTGCTTTCACACTGATGCTCTGCGGTTTACCCACCCCGCTGGTGCAACGCAGTGTACCTTTTTGGCTTTCCTGCACTTTGCAATAGACTTCTATTATATATCTGCAGGTTTGGTGCACTTTCAGAAAGCTCACTAAACTCGTAGGTAATAACAGAAGTCAATGGCTCTGTGCAGGTAACCCGCAGGTAAACTGGTCTGCACCTGCGGATCAGTTTGAAAGCGGCCCAGTAACCACTGCAGAACAGATATGCCCATATCTACATTGTGATTTTGGTAATAAACTGACCTTTTAATAACCGTGTTCAATTCCATCCCAGAGCAGGAGATCGTGGGCCACATGTGGCCCCCAGGCCACTGGTTGGCACCCCTGGTGTAACCCTTCGGATTAAAGAAAAAAAAAAATGTGGAAACCACACAGCATGCCAAGATGCCTCAGAAATGTTGATTACTGGCCTAATCTATGGGTATCGATGATAGAACAGGTACTTGATGACCACTTTGTTGGCTGCAATTCCTTGTTAATATAAATGGCCAGACAGGTAATCGTTTGCCTATAACATAACACCTAACGCATGCAAGCATAGTCAAAATGATTAATAGTCAAATGACTAAAAAATAAAATGGTTAATATGTGTGATTCAAGCAAATCTGACCTAGGATTGGTTCACCATACCAGATATAGTGGTTGCAGACCCTTTATAAACTGTTCTCCTTTTTAGGAATCTAAAGCTGGCTACACATTATATACTTTTCTTGTACAGTTTACCTTTTAGATCAGGAGTCTCCAAATTTCCTAAAGCAAAGTGCCAGTTTACTGTCCGTCAGGTTTTAGGGGGGCCGTACTCTGCGGTCAGTAGGAGTAGAAAATGTCCTGGCATCAGCTCTCCATCATTGGCTTTAATGGAAGGAATGGTGCCCAATTGTTTATCAATGAGAAGAAGAGTGCACCATTGATGGTGTCAGTAGAAGCAATTGTGCTCCATCATTGGCGTCAGTTGGTGGAATAGTGCCCAAGGGCCAGATAAAGGCAAGCAAAGGGCCATAGTTTGGAGACCACTGCTTTAGATTTTACAAAACCATATAATATGAGGTCAAACCTAAACCCTTTTAAATTGTTTGCAATCAGGCAGGCACTTGCACTACATAGTTGAATGTAAAAAAAAAAAAAAAATATTGTAGCTGCTAACTTTTAATAAAAACGAAGCTCATGGGTCCAGCGCCGTGCTCACCCAAACTGGAAATTGAACAAAAAATTTATATGTAGCCAGCCTAATACTTTTCAGTATCTAGAGGGTACAGGGCAAAATACTACAAGTAGACCTCAAATGTCATGGTAAAATGCCCCAGTAGTAGTGGCAAGATGTTGGGCACATTATCAGGAAGTTTACTATTGCTCAGATTACCACATTGTAAATCTGGACTCCAGCCCTACCTTCCTTCCTTCCTTATGCAGTGAGTTGTAGGAGATTCTCTCCAGTACTGAAACGGCTTACTCGGATTTCCATGCACACTGGAGATTTCGCACAGTGGTGTATTTGGGACTACATTCACACTTGTGCAACTTTAGACATGACCAGACGCATCACTCTCTTTTCTATGGCACCCAGTTAGTTAGGTGCAACTTTAGCGGAAAGGTTCCGCCGATTTAAAATAAAAATAAAAATCGACGGAACCTTTCCCCTAAAGTTGCACCAAACTAACTGGGTGCCACTTCCTTCCAGATGCCGGAGCTGTTCTCCTGCGTTCTCAACACAGGACATTGGCTGCTCAGCATGGACCCCATTTATCGCATGGTTTGCATTTTTCTGAATGAGTGCAAAGTGTCTGACTGGACGAGGTGGCGAGACAGGGCGGTAATGTCATGCTTCCTAACTCCTCCTAACTCCTCCAAATACTTTCAAACAACATTTGTTAAAGGGGTTGTAAAGGAAACCTTTTTCTTTTTTTTCATAATAAGCATCCTTTACCTGCAGACATTCCTTTTTTCACTTCCTCATTGTTCGTTTTTGCTCAGAAGTTGCTCTATTTCGTCTCTGTTCTGTTCACTTCCTGCTTGTCTGATTTTACTGACCACCGTGACGGGAGGGTTTACTGCAGTGGTCAGTAACGTGCTCACCCCCTCCTGGGAACTACATCTGTGTGGCAGGACGCTCTCTACGTGTTAGAGACTTTAAGGAGACGTGAATTACTGGGCGTGCCGCAATTCATACTGGGAAATGTAGTTCTTACAAACGAGCGATGCAAACCAGGAAGTGAATGAGAGAACAGAAACTAGAATGCCAGAGGTGATATAGATGAAGGAATTTAATAGGTATTTACTCATTTTTTAACAGAATCATTACACTATTCTGTCTGTCTACCTTGCAGACATTAATTTTAGGCAAAAAAATGTTTTTCCTTTACGTCTCTGACACTATTGAATATACAGACAAGAGTTTTCTTTTACAAAAGATTTTAAGATTTAGTCCAACAGATTAGGCCAACAATGAGATGGTTACATTGCATGTGAGACAAACATATGCCATGAAATAAATCAACAATGTACAAAAATGTATGTTTCAGATTCAGTGCTACGTTTTGACTAAAGTCCATAGGTCGCTAAATGAGGGAACTTAAGAATCCCAATTGCATACTGACTTGAGACATGGAAATCCAAGCCTGCAGCTAAATGTGGTAAAACATGGAAGCTCTTTGACAATAGAGGTGTGTGTGTGGTGTGTTTTTTTTTTTTTTTTTTTTTTTTTAAATCTATGGGTGAGAATGCAATATACCAGTGGTCATCAACCCTGTCCTGCAGTGCCCACTAACAGGCCAGGTTTTATGTAGTACCTTGGGGAGATGCGGACTAGTATACTGCAATCACTGAGGAGCAAATGATATGTGATGTATTTTAGTTATCTTGCAAACCTGGCCTGTTAGTGGGCCCTGCAGGACAAGGTTGATGACCACTGCAATATACAACCATAAAAGTGCTTTCGCTGTAACCATCTTAAGCAAGACCTCGCCGGGCGGCCTGAAGGGCCTATATAATGGATACACAGAATAAGGCTAAAGTAAAAATTTAGAATAGAAGGAGAAAATAAATAAGGGAAAGGAGAAAAGAAGTCCTACGGGTTGTGCGCCAGAGAATCATTAAATTGAAAGAAGCATATTCTCAAATCTAAAAGGTTGGCTATATGCTATTCACGAATGCCAGACCCCAAGAAATGTATCGTGTGTCCAAAAAGCCACCTGCTTCTCATTTACCACAATATCATTCATACTTTTTTTTATTTTTTAACCACATCAAAGTTCAGTACAGGAGTTTTCCAAGCCCTCACAATAGTCAATTTAGTTGCATTAAATAGATGCAAGGCTAATTGGTGCTCCGGTCAAAGTAATTCTACAATCGGCTTGCTAAGAAGGACCTCAAAGGGGTCTCTTAAGGTTTGTGTAAAATTAATTTTACGAAGAAGAGTATAAACCCTGACCCATAGTCTGCATACCTTCGACCAAGACCACCAAATGTGTGCCATAGTGCCCTCTTGTGAACATTTCCAGAAGCAGAGCGGAGAATAAATGGGATGAAGCGAGCCAGCCTAGCCGGCGTGTTGTACCACCTGTACAGCACTTTGTAGGCATTCTCCAAAATTGGAACTTTTTAAACCCTTCGACCTATGGTCATGACTTGCCAATCATCTGGATCTATCTGCCTTCCTAACTCGCTCTCCCATTAACGATGCTAAGACCGCAATGGAGGTTTCCTGAAGGAGATTATAGATGAGTAAATTAATGAAATGAGACCTGGGGAGTGAGGTCTGGCCCTACATAGACTCTCAAAGGGGGGCAACATGTTCAGCATAGGTTGAGATTTTATAAGTTGTTGGACAAAGTGTCTGAGTTGCAAATAGCCATAGTGTTCACATAGGTGGATATTATGAGAGGACATTAGGACATCAAATGTTATCCTAGTAGGGGGTAAACAAGGAATGCATGTCTATAAAACCATTGTCTGTCTACCAAGAAAATTGTTTAAGGTTTTCACAACATGGTGGGCAATGAATAAGATGAAGTAAGGGTAGATTGAAGGAGGGGAGAATTAAGGCAACCAAAAATGTTAGGGAGTCCCACAGACTAAGAGTAAGACATGGCCCTAATTTATTAATCTCCCCAACTTGCGAAGGCTTTGCCCCGGATTACAGACTAACACCACCTGCTTTTGCATAGGACTGCATCTCTTCCCCTTACTACATCCATGTTCCAGTAAAAGGCATGTAGTTCCTTTTTAGCCTCTATGCTTGAAAAAGGAGCGTGCTCTGTCAAACACAAGCGCCGCCTCTGAAATGTTGTTGCATCTTAGTGACGTCACCGCGGCCTACGTTTTCTCTAAATCCCGTCTACAACGCTGCAGTATACCAGCTGGACTTTACTACAGGACCGTTCGACCGGACAACAGATAGACATACAGGCACTCTCTACCATCGAGCGCTGAAAGACATCACCTAAGGGACTCTATCTCTCTATCGTGGCCCATAATGGCAATTGGTATGTTTCATGGAGAGGAAATAATGGAGCTATACTTGCTGCCGTATAAGCTTGCAAGTTAGGGACTGAAAAAACACTGTTAATCCTTCGAACGTATAAAACCTGTTTGCCGATTCTGGGTCGAGTGGCTCTCCATATACATTTTATAAACTTGTGCTTCTTATGTGAGGGCAGCGAGACTGGTAAAACTCGAAAAAAATATAGCAGTTTCGGAAAGGTAAGACTTACAGACCGCAACTAACCTGCCAAACCAGGATAACGGAAAATGGGACCAGGAGGAGAGCAGGTCAGTCAGGTTTCTACTGACAAGATTTTTCATATGAACGTTTGTTTGACAATCTACCAGAATATGGACACTTTAACCACTTCAATACTGAGCACTTTCACCCCTTCTTGCCCAGGCCAATTTTCAGCTTTCAGACTTTTTGAATATATATATATTTTGTTGTGCTTACCCTTTTACACCAACATGACTAACCAATAAAAATATTGAAGGTTACACGCGCGCCTATGTGTCTATACAATGAACAATGCGATTTATTTAATGCAGTAACTAAAATGCATAAATATAAGTCCCTTCATAAATTCTTCCATGCAGTGATCAACAGTTCATATATGGTAATCCACCATTTGTGACAATCCCTTCCCTTTATTTCTTTGTCATGCATGTGACTCACAAATGCACTCGCCTCCAGGTTTGACCTGTCAAACCACACTTTCCACACACTGAAGTGCAAAGCCATGCTCCCCTCTAATCCTTCTTGTTCCCTTTAATCCTCAGATGGTTTGGGCCTGTATTATGAATCTGACTCTGCCAAACTCATGTCCCTATGGTCACCCCTGAGGCAGTCGTGTAACTGACATGCATTGGGCGGAAATGTGTTCTCTTCTTCGCTTTCCCTCCAAAATCTGAGCAAACAGTGACTGCATCTTCTCAAATGTAGTCACTGTTCGGGTATTGGGCAGCCGTGGGTTGGCGATGTATTACAGAATCAGGTTGACGTTTGACCAGATTTCCCTTTAAAGTGATTGTAAAGTACTCCTTGTTTTATTTTTTGTGTATGTGTGTGTGTATGTGTATATATATATATAATTGCCTGCTCTGTTGCAGTGGATTTGCACAGCCCAGATCCTCATCTTCTTAGGTGCCTCTTCTGTGCTCCCTGGCCCCTTCCTCCTGTTGAGTGCCATCACAGCAAGCAGCTTGCTATGGGGGCACCCAAGCCGAGCTGGAGCTTCTATCTATCTCGATCTCTCTCGGCAGCAGTGGGAGCCAATGGCGCCGCTGCTGTGTCTCAGCCAATCGGGAGGGAGCATCCTGGACAACCGAGAGACGTGTGTGTATAGAGATGGGTCTTCGGTAAGTATGGGGGGGGGGGGGCTTTTTATCTTGATGCATTAAAGAGAAGTTGCACCCTATTTTTGGTTTATTTAAAGTCGGCTGCTACAAAAAGCATAGCTGCTGACTTTTTTAATAAACCAAAACTCGCCTGTCTCACGGTCCAGCGATGCCGCCGCATCTCTTTGGCGCCGTCATTATACCTGTGGGCACCCGACCGCGACAGCTTACGACTTCACGGCCGGACGCACACTGCGATAAAGTCTGGGATAAAGTCATTTTCTCTAGAAGAAAATTTGCGCACTACCATCATTCCTGTGTCATGCCAACAGTAAAGCATCCTCAGATCTTTCATGTGTGGGGTTGCTTCTCAGCCAAGGGAGTGGGCTCACTTCCAATTTTGCCTAAGAACACAGCCATGAATAAAGAATGGTACAAAAACTTCTCCCGAGAGCAACTTCTCCCACCCATCCAAGAACAGTTTGGTGAGGAGCAATGCCTTTTCCAGCATGATGGAGCACATTGCCATAAGGCAAAAGTGATAACCATGTGTGTCTCGGAATAAAACATCAACGTTTTGGGTCCATGGTCAGGAAACTCCCCAGACCTCATTGAGAACCTGTGGTCAATCCGCTAGACGAGTGAACAAAAACCCCCCAGAAATTCTGACAAACTCCAAGCATTGATTATGCAAGAATGGGCTGCCATCAGTTAGGATGTGGCCCAGAAGTTGATTGACAGCATTCCAGGGCGAAATGCAGAGGTCTTAAAAAAAGAAGGGTCAACACTGCAAATATATATATATATATATATATATATATGTGTGTGTGTGTGTGTGTGTGTGTGTGTGTGTGTGTGTGTGTGTGTGTGTGTGTGTGTGTGTGTGTGTGTGTGTGTGTGTGTGTGTGTGTGTGTGTGTGTGTGTGTGTGTGTGTGTGTATATATATATATATATATATATATATATATATATATATATATATAATGTGTATTATACCAGTGGGCTAAACAAAAAATCGGATTTCTACTAGAATAAATCGATGCACGTTTTGTGCGCCTTTAGGCACGCTTGTGCAGAAAAAACATAAGCGATTTTTTTTTTCCCCACCACTTAATAAAAAGCACTACAATGTCTGCACGTACATGGACACATTATTTACCATGCATTTTGCGTTCAGAGGTGTAAAAAAAAAAAAAGGGGGGGGGAGCTTTTTGTGTCGCGTGTACATGAGTTCTAAAGCTTGGTACACACTAGTAGTTGTTTTTTCGTTCAGCCCAGTGGGCTGAACAAAAGGGGGGGGGGAAACGAAAGCACTTCTAACAAGCTGATGTTAGTACAGCGATCACCCCTGCTAAATTATTGGGGCAGATTCAGATAGAGATACGACGGCGTATCTCCTGATACGCCGTCTTATCTCTGAGATCCGACGGTCGGATCTGTGCGACTGATTCATAAGAATCAGTTACGCATAGATCTCCCTTAGAATTCCGACAGGTGTAAGTGACTTACACCGTCGGATCTTAGGCTGCAATCTCCCGCCGGCCGCTAGGTGGCGCTTCCATTTGTATACGCGACGAATATGCAAATGAGGAGATCCGCCGATTCAGAAACGAAAGCCCGTCCTTCGCTTTTTTTTTTTTTTTTTTTTTTTTTTTTTTTTTTTTACATCGTCTGCGTTCGGCTTTTTCCGGCGGATAGTTACCCCTGCTATATGCGGCGTATCCTATGTTAAGTATGGCCGTCGTTCCCGCGCCGAGTTTTTAATTTTTTCGTCGTTTGCGTAAGTTGGCCGCGAATACGGATGGATGTAATTTACGTTCACGACGAAACCAATGACGTCCTAGCGACGTCATTGGGAGCAATGCACGCCGGGAAAATTCGCGGACGGCGCATGCGCAGTTAAATCGGCGCGGGGACGCGCCTGATTTAAATACTACACTCCCCCTAGCCGCGGAATTTGAATTCCGCCGGGGGATTTACGATCCGCCAGCGCAAGTTTCGAGGCAAGTGCTTTCTGAATACTGCACTAGCCTCTCAAACTTGCGCCGGCGGATCGTAAATCAGATTACGCGGATCTAAAGATCTAATGAGCATACTAGCTCATTATGTGTCACTTACCTGAGATCGAAGTCCGCCTCGGTCCCGTCCACCGCCGCCACCATGTCCCCTCGTCGCTATTTCCTGTTATCGCCTCTCTGGCGATGTGATTGGTTGGAGCGGCGATGACGTCACTCCCGCGCATGTGCGCGGGACCAGCAGGTTCCCGCGCATGCACGAAAGCCCGGCATTAACCCAGTTAATGCCATTCACAAAAAACGGCACCGCTCAGTGCGCCTGCGCCGTTGTTTACGGTGCCCATTTCTGTGAAAACATATCAACCGTGTAGGTTAAGGAGATATTGCTTGCATCTACAGGTAAGCCTAATCTAGGCTTACCTGTAGGTGCAAGTTGCAAGAGTGGGTTTACAACCACTTTAAGGATAATGACACTTTAAACTCCAGTCTATGTGCATACTAAGTGAAAGTGAGAATGTCCCAGTCTGGTTATACTGCGTGTGCCCAATTGGTTCTCATTGTTTTTTTCTTGTGGCCTCGCTGTGATACCGTTATCCATTAATGCCTATTTTGAATGTGTTGACTGTGCACACTTTCTCATTGTTAAAAAGCTGAACGTCCTGATTCCCTATGCAACTGAAACAGGAAACCAATGCAATTATGAAAGTGCAAGCTCATGTACAGTAGCCCTCGGTTTTATTGTACCCAGTACTACAGATTATCAGTTTGTTGCAGACTTGTATAGTTTAAACTGAGTCAAGCTGTACATAAACATTGCCTAGCAAATGGAAAATGCTGGAATAGGTTCTAAACAACATGGCCGTAGTCAACAGATGTAAGGTCTGCTTTCCAGCTGTGCTTTACTACCGCCCTCCTGCTGTATTGGTTTCTTCAGAAGCTTTATGGGGTTGCAGGAATTTGTTGAACATAATTAATCTGTGGAAGCTGAATTTCAGGAATTGATTTTGCATAGTTCATAGGTCTAGCTTGGAGTAATGTACTGTATTTGCCAGCGTATAAGACGACCCCCTAATTTTCCAGGAAAAATTTTGGTTTTGGGATATACTCGCCATATAAGACTACCCCCTTCCTACTAGTCTTTCTGGAAGCTGAGGGGTAGCCAGAACCGCTGACAGAAACAGGCTTTTTTCAAATCTCCCTGTGCCATTACATCACTTGCCGCCACTGTGACATCACTTGCCGCCACTGTGACATCACTTGCCGCCACTGTGACATCACTTGCCGCCACTGTGACATCACTTGCCGCCACTGTGACATCACTTGCCGCCACTATGCCAACAGTGCCACCACTCATGTTTTGCTGATTCTGAATTCCAGGCCGGTGACAGTCTCCGTCTGCCTTTGGGCGTCCATGATTTAAAAGCCGCGCCTTCTCCTCAGACTGTCCGGTGATAGGCGGAACACACATTTTCCCAGCAGCGCCTCTGTTCTGTGTTCCGCCTATCATGGATGTCCTCCCGTGCGAGGATGAGAAGGCATCTGTGATAGCAGGAACACAGAACAGAGACGCTGCTGGGAAAATTTGTGTTCCGCCTATCACAGGACAGTCTGAGAAGAAGGAGCGGCTTTTAATTTATGGACTCTCGCAGCAGCCGGAGACTGTCACCAGCGTATAAGACGACCCCCGACTTTGGATGCATTTTTTTGCATCCAAAAAGTCGTCTTATACCCTGGAAAATACGGTAGGTGTACATATTCCATGCCTGGCTGATCCTTGTGGAAGCAGAGAAACTCTGTATTGGTATTGCTGTTACTACAGCGACTCACTGTCTTCCGGGTCCTGTACTGACTGACTGCCCTGCTGCACAGTAACCACAGGGAGTCGCCCGCTCAGGATAAGTATCATTCAGAGAATGCCCTGTATATTTCTCCATGAATGCAAGTGTTCTGTGTTTTGGATGGGGTGGAGATTGTGACATAACAATCCGCCTCTCCATCTCCACCAGGAAATTCTGGCCAATTGATGTAGTCAGGTGGCAGTCAATTGTCGCCTCTGAGAAGCATAATATTATACACCCCATTACTGCCCACTGTACTATAACCTACCTAAATAATAAAGTAAACGCACAACAAGGATTATGGAAATGTTTAGGCCATGGCCCCTTTTTATTGGGTTAAAATCAATTTTAATTATGAAATAAATGGTAAGTAATTTAGCAATTTTATAAGTTGTATGTTCAGTGGTTGTCTTATTTTTTTTTTTTTACTGGTTTGGTTTGTTTTAAAAAAATAAATGAAAAAAGCATATATTCAAGATGTCCTCTAATTTTGTCTCTGCGGCTATAGATGGACAACTGTGCTTGTAGAAATAGGACTTTTTATAGTGTGTGTGTGTGTATATATGTGTATATATGTGTGTGTATATGTGTATGTGTGTGTGTGTGTGTGTGTGTGTGTATGTGTGTATATATATATATATATATATATATATATATATATATATATATATATATATATATATATATATATATATAAATTTCATTTATCAGATCTGTACAAAACCACTGCAGCTCTGAAAGCCAGAGTGCTTTCACACTGGGGCACTGCACTGGCAGGACATCAAAAAAAATGTCCTGCAGTATACACTGCTCCTACAGTGCCCCTGCCCATTGAAATCAATGGGCAACACCATCAAAGCGCTTCTCTTAGGTATTTAATCATTTACCTGTTTTGTAATACCTAATTTAAATTTTTTAGTTCTATAATATTGAAGTGTAAAGCTGTTGAACATGACCTAGTAACATTGCTTACACAGTAGATTATTTTAAAGATTAAATTCCTGCATGTTTAACTATAGACAGAGCGGTACTGGTATCAGTGAGGATCTAGAGCAGAGGTATTGAATACAAAGACATATGGCAGACAGAATGTGTATAGCCAGAACCTGCATTCTCCTCCTTTTTTTTTTTTTTTTTTTTTTTCTTTTCATTTTAATGCGCAAATGAGTTGGTCCAGTACGACAGACAGGAGTGACTACCCCCCCCCCCCATATGAGGGTCTCTGCATACCCTGTAGCAGACAGTGGAGTGGTGTACACATATGCAGAGGCTCTCATATGGGGAAGGGGTAGTAATTCCTGTCTCCTGCCCGCCAAACCTGCTCAACTGGACCATCTCGCCCCAGTTTATCTTGGCTTGCTGTCTAACCATGAAATTGCAGCATTAAATGGGTTGTAAAGGTACAATTTTTTTATTTATTTTTTCCCCTAAATAGCTTCCTTTACCTTAGTGCAGTCCTCCTTCACTTACCTCATCCTTCCATTTTGCTTTTAAATGTCCTTATTTCTTCTGAGCAATCCTCACTTCCTGTTCTTCTGTCTATAACTCCACACAGTAATGCAAGGCTTTCTCCCTGGTGTGGAGTGTTGTGCTCGCCCCCTCCCTTGGACTACAGGGGAGTCAGGACGCTCTCTACATTGCAGATAGAGAAAGGAGCTGTGTGTTAGTGGGAGTCCTGACTCTCCTGTAGTCCAAGGGAGGGGGCAGCATGACACTCCACACCAGGCAGAAAGCCTCACATTACAGTGTGTAGTTACAGACAGAAGAACAGGAAGTGAGGATTTCTCAGAAGAAATAAGGACATTTAAAAGCAAAATGGAAGGATGAGGTAAGTGAAGGAGGACTGCACTAAGGTAAAGGAAGCTTTTTAGGGGAAAAAAATTGTACCTTTCCAACCCCTTTTAAGGAAAATATCCCTAAAGTGGAGTTCCACTCATTTTTTTGTGTTTTTATTAAAAGTCAGCAGCTACAAAAAGTGTAGCTGCTGACTTTTTTTTAATAAACACACACTCACCTGTCACATGGTCCAGCAGTGGAGCTCCACTTTAATGGGTACGAGGATGGATATGGATTGAATTCTGGTGGAGATCCTGTGCTGGAGTAACCGTGGCTATACCGACCCTGGTTAAGGGGGAGGGGGGGTTAGAGCAGTGGTCATCAACCCTGTCCTCAGGACCCACTAACAGGCCAGATTTTATGTATTACCATGGGAAGATGAGGACCAGAATACTGCAATTACTGAGCAGAAAATGATATCACCTGTGATGTATTTCAGTTATCTTGCAAACCTGGCCTGTTAGTGGGCCCTGAGGACAGGAGTGATGACCACTGGGTTAGAGAGAAAGGCGTTTTTACATAAAATACATATTGGTCAAATGCAGGAAGTGAATATACAGGTATGCACTTGGTTATATATGTGGATCCCACAATAAATCGATCAGTTGATTAATGGACAATTGACATCTGCACAAAATATTTTTAAGGACTCTTTATTCATATCTGTTTTTCACCTTTTATTTTTTTTATTTTGTCAATTTTGTATTAGTGAAATCTTGTATAGGACAACATACTGCACTAGTATGATGGCTATCCATTATCCATTAGTATTTACAACCAAATGAAGATGGAGAATCTGAGCCACAATAAACGCATGGTAAAACAGTTCAAAGGCGTATTTAATTTTTTCCCAATTGCACCATTCCAAGACTTGTCTAAACAGCACCATAATCATGTTTTCTCAACTATTTTAAAGAGGTACAGCCAAAGTTTGCTTGGTTGTACTTCTCCTGTGGATCACAGAAGTGCACTTTCGTTCTGCACTCCTGTGACCCATTTTCAGCAGACAGCGGGCTGACTTCACAGAGCTCCTCCAGGCTGACAAAAGATCGCGACCATATGGTCGGGATCCACCCACATGCCTGAATCGGCACACGGCGGAGCCTGAGCCAACCGCTCCCACTCCCTTCACAGCCCAGCACTCAACTGAGTGCGAGTGGTGGTGGTGGGGGTGGGGGGGAGGTGACAGAGCAGAGAGCTACTGACTGTCAATGACCAGCTCTCTGCTCCCTCCTGGGCTCGCTGAGATGAGTGTCAGTCCAGACACCTGGATGATCCAGACCGCGCCGCCATCAGGGGGGTACAGGCAGTACACCTGTAAGGGGTCCGGATCTCCTCAGGGCCCCCGGATCTCCTCAGGGCCCCCTTTTTTATATATAATTTTTGTAAGGGCCCCCCCGCTTCTCAATTCGTGGCAGCCCCCTGCTTCTCAATTTAAGGCGGCAGCACCCGCCCCCCACCCAGTTCTCTGCTCCAGGGGGCTCTGGATCCAGACTTCCATTTTCAGGATGACGCAGTGCCTGGACTGAGGACTGATTTATGGGACGTCAGCAGAGAGCGGACTGAAGTCCGCTCTCTGCTGAAAACGGAGCACAGGGGTGCAAAACTAATTGCACCCATGTAACCCATAGGAGAATTCCAGCCAAACGAGCTGGACTTCTCCTTTAAGCTGACCATACACTAGGCAATTATTTTTTTTTTCTTTTTTTCCTGGTTCACAACAGAACTGCACAATTAATTGTCAAAAAATCGTGATCTCAATTTAACCCCCGTGACATCTCCAATGCAGAGTTTGCAGATTCTTTCATATAACAAGTGGAGAGACTTTATCTGCTCACTCAGCTGTCAAAAGAAAATATCTTGGCAGTCTGCCAAGTTCTCAACAGGAAACACTGTACCAAATGCTTCCTTCTTGGATCAAAGGGATAAACTTTTTTGTGTGTAAAGAAAAAATCCAGGCAGTCTGCCAAGTTTGTAACAACATGAAACATTGTAACAAACTTCCTTCTTAGAGCAAACTTCTGTGTGTGTAAATGCAGGAAGTTCAACCATTAGGCTCCTTCCACATGAGGCGGACTTCATCGCTACGGAGTCCGCCTGTTCCCGCCAGCTCAGCGGGAGATCAGTCCGTTGATCTCCGCTGAGCTGACAGATGACAAGCTCCTCTCTGCTCACTGAGCGGGGAGGGACTTGTCGGGCGCCGCTGTCTCCTATGAAGAGATCGGACGAAAACACAGCATGTCCGTTATCAGATCTCATCCCATGGACAGATGGGGACGTATCTGTTTTTATCGGATCGGGTGTCAGCGGACATGTCTCCACTGACATATGACGCTCCATAACTGACGCTCAAAACTGACAGGCGGACCTGAACGGTCCGTCCGTGTGAAAGGTGCCTTAAAGTCCAAATTTTTTTCTGACACTTAAGTTAAAATCAATATTTTTTGCTAGAAAATTACTTGGAACCCCCAAATATTATATATATTTTAGCAGAGACCCTAGCAAATAAAATGGCAATTGTTGCAATATTTTATGTCGCATTGTATTTGTCCAGCGGTCTTTCAAATGCATTTTTTTTGGAAAAAAATACACTTCAGTGAATATAAAAAAAAAAAAAAACCTAAACCGTAAAGCTGGCCCAATTTTCTTTTTTTCTTTTTTGTTTTAATGTGAAAGATGATGTTACGCCGCGAGAATCGTGATCTACAGTATCTTCTAAGCAAAAAATCGTGATTCTCATTTTAGCCAGAATCGTGCAGCTCTAGTTCACAATGAATTCAACAAAATGTAATCAGTGGGTCTTCTTGTTGGCCAAACATCATACTAATCTAAACAGATGTAGGCACTGTTTGGGTTGTAGATTGCTTAAAGCGGTGGTTCACCCTCCTTCACCTCATTATTCCATTACTTTCGGCATCGTAGCGCGAGCTACGGTATGCCGGTCTTAAATTTTTAATCCCCGTACTCACTGTGCTATCGATGATTGAAGAATCCGACTCCCGCGGGGAATGGGCGTGCCTATGAGAGGGAGGATGATTGACGGCCGGCTCTGGCACGTCACGCTCCCCGAAGACAGCCGGAGTAGGTCTCGGCTATTCACAGCGCCTGCGCACAGGCTATGCGCAGGCGCCGTGAATAGCCAAGCCTATTTCGGCTATTTCCGGAGAAGCGTGACGTGCCAGGGCCGGCCGTCAATCACCTTCTCTCACCATAGGAACGCCCATTCCCCGGATTCTTCAATCATCGATAGCACAGTGAGTACGGGGATTAAAAATTTAAGACCGGCATACCGTAGCTCGCGCTACGATGCCGAAAGTAATGGTCTAATAAAAAAAAAACATTTTTTTTTTTTTTAACAGGGTGAACCCCCGCTTTAAAGTGGATGTAAACCTGATTTTTTTTTTTTTTATTTTTTTTTTTGTCTTGCCACATAGTTAATCCAGCTCTGAGCAATCCTCTTTTTTTTTTTTTTTTTTTTTTTTTTCATTGTTCAGTGAGATAAAACGGACTAACGAAGAAAAACCTTGGTCCGTTCCGCCCCCTTGCTATGCGTGACAGGTTATGTACATATCTCATGCACTAGCTTGGAGACGGGCATTATTTTTTAATTCCCACCCCCCACTCCTTTTCTGAAGTCATGTGGTTACTTTTCTGGATTTTGACTGGATGTTACTGATCATAGCAGAATTTAGTGTAAGAAATACACAGGACAAAAGACATGTTGACAAGGGGAGTGTAGAGGTGGGCGGGGCAGTCTACTGACATCACGACTCCACCCACCAAGCTTCAGACAACTGACCCACCCACAGAATCTGCAGTTTTTCAGTTCTTAGGGGAGACATTTGACAGGTAAGGATACATGCAGGAGGCATCTATATCCTTATAGATCAGCACTATGGCAGTAGTTTAGAAAGGATGGGAGTGGCTTTACATCCACTTTAATGGTGTTAATGTGGCAGTAATAGTAATTTTCAACATTTTGGCTGCTGTAAAAAACTTGAGCTTTGACGCCAGTGACCGCAGTGGTAACCCCCAGCATTGGCGCCAGTGAATACAGGAATAACCCCCACCACTAATGTTAGTTTGAAATAATAACCCCCTGCATTGTTGGTCAGTAGCAGGGTTATTATTTTCCCTCAATGCTTTATCAGATCACATGCTTCTTTGCCTGGGGCTATATTTTTACAGTCGGGCAAAAGCATCCATCACCTGACAGCCCACTGCTGCTCTACTACAAGGTGCCCAACGGGTGTAAACCTGGACGCAGTGGCCGTGTTTTTCTTGCCCTTTGAAATGTGTTTGCAGCTCATTCCAGACGAGGTCACATTATTGTGGCGCAATGTAACGAACCACAAAGCTTATAGTTATGGCTGAATACTGGGCAAAAGGGCAAAAGCTCTGGGACATTCTGGCCTTCCTTCCGAAAAGTGTCCACTGTTTTCAACCTCCTGCTCATTTTCTACTGGCCAGTAAGGTAAGCGCATCATAGTGATGGTCCAATGAGAATGTGCCGGAAGATACAGCAACAAACACATGTGTTGGTACTGGGCTCACCATCCCGATCTGGTGTCCTAGATCAATGGTGGAGCAACGATGAGGATGCCAGCCCTTGGTGCTAGCATCTTTTAAAATCAAATAAGCCATAGCTCCTTCCCAGTTAAAGGCCAGAGTTCTGTTTCTCTTCTGTTTTTTTTTTTATTTACTGTTACTATTATGCAGAGCAATAACTCATAGATTGCCTAGGGATACAATGCATTTTATTTACGCTTGTACGTTGATTATATGTTTTGGCATCTCTGTGCTGGTGTGCTGTTAGGTGCTGTTTGCATGAATAACACTGATCCCGCCTGACATCTGTTGTCCAGACCAACAAATACTGCTGATTCAGGCTGGTCCATTTCAAGACTTCCTTTTACAGTTTCCTGATGTTCCCCGAGCTGATCATATGACTTTTATGTCTCATTGAGCTCCTTTTGCATTTTCACCAAGAAAAGGATTGAAGGTGTTTTTTTTTTATTTATTTTTTTTCTCTCTTTTAAACATGAAAGTTGGGTTTTTATATGCGCTGTTGGTATTCAAAGAAACAACTTGAAAACAAATTAGAATTTGAAATGGTTACATAACTGTTATTAGCCATTGTTTAAAACCTTTAACTATAGTAACTATCGCCATTAATGATCACTTAAAAATTCTGATGTTTAGTGTTGATGCTTTTTGTTAATATTTATTAATGTACTTCATTGGTTAAAGTGGACCTCACATTGCAGAATAGCAACGTCGTGATTTTCAGTCAAGTCCGCATTTAAAAACATCTCATTAAAAACACAGAAAAGTCTCATAGGATCCAAGGAATGTTTGAGGATCCCAAATCCCATGAAAATGCACCTCCGCAATGAAAAGAAGTGCATTCTTGGAAGATTTGTGAATCTCCGGTGTTTTAGGATCCCACAATGAGGCTGAGTGACTGCACTGCTAACCCCCAGCATTGGTGCCAGTGACTGCACTGCTAACCCCCAGCATTGGTGCCAGTGACTGCAATGCTAACCCCCAGCATTGGTGCCAGTGACTGCGATGCTAACCCCCAGCATTGGTGCCAGTGACTGCGATGCTAACCCCCAGCATTGGTGCCAGTGACTGCGATGCTAACCCCCAGCATTGGTGCCAGTGACTGCGATGCTAACCCCCAGCATTGGTGCCAGTGACCATCATCCTAAGTTCCTAAAAAAAATATATATATATATATATATATATTTTGTGTGTGTGTGTATGTATATATATTATATGTGTGTGTGTGTGTGTGTGTGTATAGATAGAGAGAGATATAGATATAGATATAGATATATATATATATATATATATATATATATATACTATATAAAAGGTTGTAATGTGAAATTGTGAACACAGCTTATACTTCTCTAGTGTGTACTTGTCTTTTAGTTAAAAGCACTAATTTTACTAAAACTGGAGAGTGCAAAATCTGGTGCAGCTGTACATGGTAGCCAATCATCTTCTAACTTCAGCTTGTTCAGTTAGGCCCCTTTCACACTGAGGCGTATTTCAGGCGTTTTTGCGCTAAAAATGGCGCATAAATAATGCCTGAAATTATCCTGCCCCAGCATTCTCAATGTGAAAGCCTCAGGGCTTTCACACTGAGGCGATGCGCTGACGGGAGAAAAAAGAATCTCCTGCAAGCAGCATCTTTGGATCGGTGTGTGTATATACAGCCCCTTCCTATTGAAAACAATGGGACACTGCGATAATACCGCCGGCAATGCGCCTCTGCAGTATTAACCCTTTTTCGACCGCTAGCGGGGGTTAATACCGCAAGCGGCCGAATACTACTGCAATTCAGACGGTATAGCGCCACTAAAAATTAGTTGAGTGGAATATATTAAGATGTCAATTTGTTAAACCTCAAGGAAAGTGTCCTTGGAGGTATAATACAGGGACTGAGTAGTAACCATGGCTGGTAGATTTACATTTGAATTTTGTCTGGTCATCCATGGGAGGGAGCTGAGGATCATGAACCGATCCATACAGCTGCCTCTGTGTTTATTTTTATTATATATATATATACATATACATACATACATACATACATACATACATACATACATACATACATACATACATACATACATACATACATACATACATACATACAATATATTTTACCTTAAATTAGGGTGGATGTCCTAATTGCTTCGCAGGCAGTCCCGCCTCCCTTCACACGTCACCCCCGGGAGCAACCCACGGTCCCCCCCGCGTGCCTACCCCGAAGGACAATGTCCCCGCCCACTGGCGTCACCCCCGCCGCAATTGCGTGATGTCCTAGCGTCACGTCGAGCGTGCGGACAACAAGAAGATGTCCGGGGGGGATATCGGGGATGCCGCTGGCAGGGGGAAACGCCCCACTGATAAATACCTTATTTCTTATCAGCAGTATATAGCAGCCTTGTAAATTCTATCAGTTACTAGTAAAGCTTGTAGGAAGAGTTTTCATTCTCCCCTGATCCTCTGTCTAGACAGTGCTGGTTGGTCCTGTGCTGATCACATGGGGGGCCCCACCCCTCCCAAAAAAAAAAAAACTCTAGCAATGCACACCAACTGAGCATGTGCAGCTTGTCCCCTGGCTCTGTAAGTATCTATCAAGTTATTTTTTGGAGACAGTGGAACAGAGAGACAGGATCAAACAGCCTTCATACACAATGCAAAGGATTAACCTATTAGGTTCCACAGTGAGTATACCAAGCATGCTTTACTGCATATACAGACCTGATTTTACTGTAGTGGGTTTAGTAACACTTTTTAAGTTCACTCTACCCAAAGCTTATGATGGTTATTGTTCTCCTAGAAATGTGTTACTTTTTTACAGCTTTCCTGAGGCAGCGTACTTTTATGCTGGACATTGACTTTCAGTACTTTATTGTTCAACTGATTTAAGTATATATTAACCATCCAAAACTAGTTGAAATATGTTGGTTAGTGCGCCGTTCTGCCTTGACAGTTTTTTTCTTTCTTTTGGGAGCCAGTTTATATTCTGTTATCTTTCGGAGCACATGAGGGAGAAAATTTCCGCTGTCATGGTTGATTATGTGAAGAAAATATGATGGGTTTTAACTTCAGTTTCAGAAGAACACAATGTTGTAGATTCTATCATTGTGGCTGCAGAAGCTATTAAATTGTAAAGGTAGACATTGATAATGGAGGGTGGTCTGACAGGCAGGAACTCTCCCACCACCCTCAGGCATCCTTTTGGCCTCAGTTGACCATATGTGTTTAGCCTATGAGTAGGAAAGGTGCACTACAAACGTGTCTGTGTTGAATTACCTTGCTGATGGATGTGCATTGCTGCATGCTTCCAGAAATGGAATTGGTACTTTGGTCCTTTAGGCATCTCCTTCAAATTAATGCACTACCTATATGTATGAGGTGTCTCTAAACCTGAAAACCAAACAGAAGATACAAACCAATTATCTTTTATTGGCCTTCAAAAAAAATGCTCTTTCACCGCACACTTTTGGCAACCTTGTAATCTTCTGGAAACTGTCAACAAAGGCCTCTTTAGGAGTTGATCGCAGAACCGCTGCCAAATATCTTGAATTACCACCACGTCCGCAAAACACGCGCCGTTCATCATGCTCTTTGGGCGGGAAAACAAGTTTTGCGCCAGATCAGGGTAGTACCCTGGATGATCAAGAACAGGTACGCCGCGCTGACCTGAGAATTGACGCGCACAGGTGCGTTATCATGCAGCAACATTCAACATTGTCTTGACCTTGAACTTTTGCAGGTGACTCTTTTTGGGTCATTGGGAAAACGGTGAACGCCATTCTTTCGATTGCTGCTTGGATTTTGTATCAAACTGGTAGCACCAGGTCTCATCCCTTGTGATGATGGTTCACAGAAAATATGTATCCTGGTCACACATGGTAATGATATCTCCAGAGGTTTCCTATACTTTTTTGCTTTCTGTTCGTCTGTCAGCTTGTGAGGCACAAACCGGCCCAAAGAAGAGATCTTCCGCTTGCCCAAAACTTTGCAGGGGATGGTGCGCACTGCGTCCTTGCTAATGCCCCATTCCTCTGCCATTAATTGTAGAGTCAGTCGCCGATCTTATGCCAGCATTTGTCGCACTCGCTCAATCATGTCTGGGGTTCTGTTTGTCGATGGCCAACCCGAACGTGGCTCATCCTCTGTCTTTTCCTTCCCGCCACAAAAGCGTTTGAACACAATTTTTGCCCACAGCTTTCGTCCCATACGCTTCCACCAATTTTCCTAGTTTGTAGCCAAACTTGGTCACTCGTTGCTCCATGGTACTGTGATTCTACCTCTCACACTGACTACGTTTGAGTGCCCGCAGTGGGTATACCCTGACAGTCACTGGATAGCCACATGCGTGTATGCACCTGGCCCATGTTGCCGTTGAGATATCGGACCATTTGCCAACCTTATTGGATGCACTAGCAGATTTAAATTAACTTCCAAATTAAAGCCAAACTCCAGATCATACTTTATAATCAGTTACAGCAACAGTTGTTTGTATTTATGTCAGGGTTTGACAAATTTGCTTGGAATCTAGGAGCCAGCTAAAAAAGTTAGGAGCCAGAAAACGCACCCCGTCCCGACGAGCTTGCGCGCAGAAGCGAACACATACGTGAGCAGCGCCCCCATATGTAAACAGTGTTCAAACCACACATGTGAGGTATCGCCACGATTGGTAGAGCGAGAGCAATAATTCTAGCCCTAGACCTCTTCTGTAACTCAAAACGTGCAACCTGTAGATTTTTTTTTTTTTTAAACGTGAAGATTTTAAAGGGTAAAAGTTTGTCGGCATTTCACGAGCGGACGCAATTTTGAAGTGTGACATGTTATGAATTTGATTGGTGTAACATTATCTTTCATAATATAAAAAAAAATGGGCATAACTTTACCGTTTTATTTTTTAATTCAAGTGTATTTTTTTTTCCCAAAAAAAGTGCGCTTGTAAGACCGCTGCGCAAATACGGCGTGACAAAGTATTGCAACGATCGCCATTTTATTCTCTAGGGTGTTAGGATAAAAAATATATATAATGTTTCGGGGTTCTAATTAGAGGGAAGAAGATGGCAGTGAAAATAGTGAAAAATTACATTAGAATTGCTGTTTAACTTGTAATGCTTAACTTGCAATACCAACGACCACCACCAGATGACGCCAGCTCACACAAGGAAGAGCTGGGGACTTCACAATGCCGCAAAGCCGCGACCTCAATTATCGGACATCACGGGACATCATGTATCCCTATGGGATAGCAGGTGTCAGCGAATGAACATCCGCTGACACCCGATCTCATCGGTCCCTGCTATGGTCCGATTTTGCAGACATAGGAAAATCCTATTTCCATCCGTCATCAGATCGGCTGAACATGGACAGACGGTCAGTGTTCATCCGATTTCCCCCCCCCCCCCCTCATCTGCCGGCTCAGCGGGGATCAACGGAGCGATCCCCGCTGGACAAGCAGATGAGAAATGTACGGATCCTCATGGGATCTGTACATGTGAAAGGGGCCTTAGAATTTGGCAAGCTGCAATATAATACATGTTTGCTTTTGGGTTTAATACTGCTTTTAAGCCTCCTGGATTGCTTTTGCAGCGCTGCTGCTTGGGCCTTTTGGTATGGTTGCACAGACCGCCTCACAACACCTGTGTGCTTATGTGCAAACTTTGCACCTCCCGCAGCGCTTTCTGCACACTGGCAGCTCTGTGCTTCTCTGGCCTTAGGCTTGGGGTCTCTGCCTTGTTCCCTCAGACTTCATCTGGATGGTGCAGGCAGGCCTTGGTTGTGCAAAGGTTGTGCAAACATGCATGCACACAGCCTCCTGGATTCTAGGAAAATTTTGAACACAAGGGTTATCCCATCCAAGATATATGAAGCCTTTGGACTCCAGAACCCAATTTGAAAATTACAAAACGCAGAGAAATCCTGAAAAGTCAGTGTTCTTTACTCAGAGGAAATATTCTGAAGCCCTCAACTTCTGAGGTGATCTTTAGCTCTTACACCATGGCAGGGTCTAGCACTGTCACAATATAAAAAAATAAATAAAAATGTTGGTGCAACCGTATAATATTGATTACACGGACTATACCTCCTTTTTATTGAAAACGGTCCCGAGAGGACTATCTACAGAGAAAACTGTCATCGGTCTCTTACAGGCAGAAGGAAATGTCCCCCCCCTTTTTTATTTTTATCTACTCTCCCAAGTACCCATACGTCCAGGAGCAGCAGAGTTTTGGCAGAAAACCATTGAAGGCTAAACGCTAGGCACATTTTAGAGCTTGAGTGTTCATTTATTCTGGCCACTTAAATGAATTATTATTCTGGCCAATAAAATGAATGCCCAAGCTCTTGATGCCTGTAAACGCACTGGTCTTGCGGTCAGCAGATTAGGCAAGTACAAAGCTCCGCAAACCCCTAGACGAACCTTGGCACCCCAGATGTTTTGGAACTACATTTCCCATGATGCTCATGCAGTGTGGCATTGGCCACACGGATATTCTACGAGTTTTGTGTGTGGTGGTTTTGTTGCTTAATTACCCTCTCTATACTTTTTTCTACAGATATTCAGATTGTGCCATTTAAAAAATTCAAGTCGCATATGGCTGTCCTAAAGCAAATGGTATTAACAGTGGGGCCCAAGTAGCGTCTTATTAATTTTACATGCTTGGAAACCAATTAACATCTAAATCAGCGAGCCTTGTTGGAAATCATCTTGGCTTTCATATGTTGTTGAAACCTTGATAACGTGTGAGCACTTCCATCTGCAGCCCAGCACCTTTTTTCCCTGTTATCTCTGCCTTCAATGTGAGACTAGCGCAATGGTTTGTGAGGATATGTTTGGCTGGCTGCCCTGCTCAGCGTGGCACTTGCTGGCATTCTCACATAACCCCTCCTGCAGGAAAAGCCATGCTGGAGACTTCCTGATGGTAAATAATGCTTCATTATTAAAGACGCTTGGCGCAATTTTTTTTTTCTTTTTATGCAGACAGGTACAAGCCTTTTATCTTTGCCATGTAAGGGTTTTATATGTAGGCATTTTGTGGTTGCATTCTTTAGATTACTGCTTTCTGTCATATTATCAATTAATAGAAATATTGTTATATTATGACATTCTTTGATTTTTATTGGAAGACTCCGAACACAGGGCAGGCTAAAGTTGTGTGTGTGTATATATATGTGTGTGTGTGTATATATATATATATATATATATATATATATATATATATATATATATATATATTGATGTAGCTTTAGGTGCACACTGTACAGAGGACACAGACCGTACACCACGTGAAAATACTGCAGCTAGCAAAATCGCCTACCTGTCAGTATATTAGGAAGAGCGGATCTATCTAAACTCAATACAGTGTATGTATGTGTGTAAAATATATATACACCTGGGATTCTCTCTGAGCCATAGAGTTCTGGAATTACCTTCGGGTATATGGTAAAGTGCAGCTAACCCGCAGAAAAGCCAAAGGGGTACACTGTGCTGCAGCCATGGCATGGGTAAACTGCAGCGCATCAGTGTGAAAGCAGCCTTAGGCCCCTTTCACAGGATCAGTCCAACCCAATCAGACCCTCCATTCACCTCCTATGGAGTGGCAGATGCAAAACAGACTTGTGTCCGTTTACACCCGCCTACCTAGAATTCGATTGGCAAAAAAAATTAAAAAAAATCAGGAAACAAAATTAAAAAAATCAGAAGGGGATCTGTCCCCTTCCGTCTGGGCAGATCAGATCGGAGGGCCCATAGAGCAGCGTCCGTGTCCCCTCTGCAGTATGCATGTCATCCGCCTGCTCCACTCTTTGTGGACCGCGACCGGTTACCAAGTCGGTTAAATGGCCCTCAATCTTCAAAAGGTTGGGCACCCCTGGTCTAGACAGAGGGTCAGAAGTCCTGCAGCCTCATGGGACCATCGGAGTAGAATGAAAACTCCTCATTGGAATTGTAGTTCTGCACAGGGCTGGTGCAAGGATTTTTGATACCCTAGGCGAAACCTCATTTTGCCGCCCCCCCCCCTGACTCCACCCCCTTTGGCATGCCCATGTATACCCCACCTTTTTAATAAAGCTCCCATCAAGTGCAGCCTCACCAGCTCCCATCAAGTGCAGCCTCCATCAAGTGCAGCCTCACCAGTTCCCATCAAGTGCAGCCTCACCAGCTCCCATCAGTCAATGTTTGCTTGCTTCCATTCACTCGGGAGTCGAGACACAATCCTCCACCACTGCGAATGGAGCGGTGGCTGCTGGCTGCCGGCTGATGCTGATACTTAGTTGCTTGCTGCAGAGAGTAGTAACACCAGTGGTCGTCCGCCCCACGGGAGCAGTGTGCCCTAGGCGGCTGCCTTGTTTGCCTAGTGGTAGCACCGGCTCTGGTTCTGCAACAGCTGGAGGGGCCACCAGTTTGACACCCCTGCTCTAGGCTCAGATGAGCACTGAAAATGTTGCGCTACAAGACTCACGTGTGTAAAGTTGTGTGTGCGCATGAGGCTTAACTCTTCTCAGATATCCATTCGTTCTGGAATCGCAAGAATGCATCGGTGTTCATTTAGGTTATTTAACACACATTGTATACAAAGTAACATTGCAGCAAAGATGTTACGAATGATTTAGATCCTAGAATAAAAGATTTGCATCACTTAACATCCTATAAAAATGTATACATTTCTGAACAATTCCTAGTAAATGTTGTTAAATGCTGGCCTTCGGTTAGGGTCGCACAGGAAGCTTTGTTCTGGAATCTAGATGCTTCTTATGCTAGATGCATTTAAGCTATAAAAAATAAAACTATGAAATCAAGCAGTCTGACAGCTCCTGGCGTGCTTGCAAATGAAACTTGTATTTTTCATGCTCTGTTTGGCACCTTCTCCCTTGTAGACATATAAGAATACCTTTTTATATTCTGTGATTGAGCTTTGAAAAAAAAAAAAAAAAAAAACGGCAGCAAGGTGTAAGAGCAACCACAGAGCAGTTTGAATGTATGTACAAGTTCTTAATTACTAAAACATCATTAAAGTGGAGTTCCACCCATAAATATAACATTACATCAGTAGTTTAAAAAAAATGTCATTAGTCCTTTTACAAATTTTTTTTTTTTTTTTTAGATGCCTTCAAAGTGTTGTTGCTAGGTAGAATAGTTAATCTTCCCACTTCCTGAACCTAGGTGCTTAATGCTTCCTAACCTACACCGCACAGACTCCTGGGAATGTAGTGGGTGTAACTTTCCAGGAGTCTGTGCACTCCCCAGTCTCAAAGAATCATGTGACTTGGACAGCACAGGTGCTGAAACCTGATCTGACACTGCTTGTGCAGCACTGAGCATGTGCTAGATCTGCAAGGCTGAAATCCAGGAAGTCATACAGTCTGGCTTCATGATGCCCACACTTAAGATGGCCCCAGTCAATTTCTATTTTATAAAGTGTCTAAATGCTGTAACAACCTAACAAAACGGACCTTGGTTTACAGACTAACTTTACTAGAATACATTAAGCTTGTGTATTACAGGGGGTATTTATATTTAAAAAGTGAAATTGTGGCCGGAACTCCGCTTTAACAGCATTTGTTTTGGGGAAGTTTGTGAATGTTATTAAAAGTGCATCTATGAATCTCATTGGCACGGGTTACCGGAAGTGAATGTTAAATATGGTCATTTTCTGGTTCCTCTATTGGAAGACTGAATGGCTTAATAAGGCAATTGGCAGATCAGAGCATGAGAAAGCAGTGTATTATTGGAGACTCTTGACCAATCAGAGCATGTAAAAACTGTGCTTTATGACCATGCAGAATCATTGCCTGATTAGTATGCAGTTTGTGCTTTAACTGTGGATAAGGTTAGGAGCAAGAAAGTGTGGTGTTAAATCAATATTTAGTGTTGCCAAACCCAGTAATATAAACATAGTTCATCCACCCCCACAGTGCCACTGCCCACAGCTTATAAATCAAAATACTGCCATTATATACTTTTTTTTTTTTTGGATGATCTGTATACCACGGTTACATGATGAACTGCAGAGTTTCTCCAGTGCTGAGAGTTCAGGTAGGAGGAGATTTCCACTGCAGCCTGTATACATGCCCACATGTGTGATGTCAATATCATGTGACCTGGCTAGCTCTGATCAACAAGTAATTCTTCTCTCCAGCATAAGACACAACTGAGCATGTGCAGGTTGGCTACCCTGCCTGTGTTGGCTGGCTTTCCCCAGATACACAGTACAAGAGAGTATCTGTGCATACAGGATAAAAAAAACAGTATTTTTACACAATGCAGAGGATTAACCCCTTAAAGGGGTGGTTCCCCCTTAAAACAAATTTCTAACAATACATTTGGAAGACTGCTTACACTGCGGGTAGGCTGGCTTTTTTTTTTTTTTTTCGTACATACCTCGATATCGCCGTTTCATCCCTCGACTTCCGGGTATGAGTCTTGTGGCTGTGGACGTTCCTAGTTGATTGACGTTCCTCCGACCGACGCATACTTGACGTCACGACTTTCCGAAAGAAGCCGAACGTCGCTGCGCAGGCGCCGTATAGAGCCTACTCTATACGGCGCCTGCGCAATGACGTTCGGCTTCTTTGGAAAGTCGTGACGCGCAGTATGCGCCGGTCGGAGGAACGTCAATCAACTAGGTCCAGCAAGACTCATACCCGGAAGCCAAGGGATGAAACGGCGATATGCGATATGATCGAGGTATGTACGAAAAAAAAAAAAGCCAGCCTACCAGCAGTGTAAGCAGTCGTCCGAATGTATTGTTAGAAATTTGTTTTAGGGGGAACCACCCCTTTAAGTTCCACAGTGAGTATAACAAGCATGCTATGCTGCATATACAGACTGATTTTACTGTATATGTATTAAGGCCAGGGTTTCTCCACTAAGGTTCCTCCACAGGTTGTTGCTAGGTGTTCCTTAACCCCTTCCATACAGGGCATTTTCACTCCCTTCCTGCCCAGACCAATTTTTAGTTTTCAGCGCTGTTGCACTTTGACAATTGTGTGGTCATGCAACACTGTACCCAAACAAAATCTTTGTTTCCCCCCCCCACAAATAGAGCTTTCGTTTGGTGGTATTTGATCATCTCTGCGGTTTTTATTTTTTACGCTATAAACAGAAGAGCGATTGTGTTTTTTATAAAAATAAATAAATAAATAAATAAATATTTAATAAATATCACAATAAAAAAAAAGTTTAGGCTGATACGTATTCTTGGTACGTATTCTTGATACATATTTTTGGTAAAAAAATCGCAATAATTGTATAGTGATTGGTTTGCGCAAAAGTTATAGCGTCTACAAAATAGGTGATAGATTTATGGCATTTTTTATTTTATTAATTTTTTTACTAGTAATGGCGGCGATCTGCGTTTTTTTTTATTGTGACCATTGGTCTCCTCACCTCTGACAGGAGGTGGATGTGTGTGTTTACACACACATCCACACTCCTGCCGTGATCACCGGCAATCGCGGGTGCCCGGCGGCACGAGCGGTGCCGTGGGCCCTAGAACGTCAGCGGCGCGCACGCCCTTGAACGCCGGGAATACAGGACGTCATATGACGTCCACCCGGATCGAGGGAGGGTTCCTTCCTGCCGACGTCATTTGACAATGCGCTGGTAGGAAAGGCTTGGTTAAGCAATTGGCAAATTCTGCCTCTCAGATGAGCTCCCACTGGCACCATTGATTGTGTGTTTTGTGTGTGTGTGTTTGTGTGTTTTGTGTGTGTGTGTGTTTTTTTTTTTAAGCTATCTGTAAAGAGGTAATTCTTCCCACTGATGTTTTGTGAGTTGTAGATGGTCAGTCATTTTTAGCAGAGGTTCCCTGAGAACTGAAAGTTTGATTGCAAAATTGTGTTCCTCTGTGTTGAAAAGGATGAGGAAGGCTGCTATAGGCATTTGTTTTCACATCCTAGGATCTTTTTCGAAAGGATTCTGTTCAGGTCAGGATTTTTCTTTTTATTTATTTTTTCTCTCCTCATAAAATCAAATGGGAATGCAAAAGTAGCTTGAAGCAGGTCGATGCAGCTTAGGATGTAGTCAAATGCAGGTCCAGTTCACCCATCCCTGAAGCACCTCAAACTAATATCAAGTGTAAGCAGAAACCACAAAGTGGGCTCAATTTGCCCACGCCCAATGTCTGATGACACAGGCCCTTATGAGGATGGCATTTACTGAATAATTGCAAGTCTAATCTGTTGTGTGCCTTCTAAGCTGAACGACCAGGAAACGAAATGTCCTCCCTTGCAGTATGGCTGCTCTTAGAGGTCATCTTGTTTATACAGCTAGGGCAGCGGTCCCCAACCAGTGGTACGTGAACCACTGATGGTCCATGAGAAAATGTTGGTGGTCCCCAGGGCTTCTGCCATAAATCAATATTAAAGGGGGTTGTAAAGGTTCGTCTTTTTTATTTTCTAAATTGGTTCCTTTAAGCTAGTGCATTGTTGGTTCACTTACCTTTTCCTTCGATTTCCCTTCTAAATGTTTTTTTTCTTTGTTTGAATTTCTCACTTCCTGTGTGTGTGTGTGTGTGTGTGTGTGTGTGTGTGTGTGATTTTATATATATGTGTGTATATATATATATATATATATATATATATATGTGTGTGTGTGTGTATATGTGTATATATATATATATATATATATATATATATATATATATATATATATATATATATATATATATATATATATATATATATATATATATATATATATATATAAATTTTTTTATTTATTTAAAAAAAAATGTCGACTGTGGTACTAGCATATACTGTATAGACCAAAAAAAATCCAATGAAAAATTCTCATCTATGACCAGCTTTATGGACTCTTTATACAAGCCATCTAGAATGTATGTGTCAAATCCATTACTGCTTGTTTGACATCTTTCAGAGTCTACTAGCAATGACTGATCCTCAGGCTTTTAATTTATTGATCTTGCACGGGAGGATGCAGTGTGCAGTCCAGTCTACGCTTTGGGTTATACAGAGCTGATTTTATACTTCTGCTTTTGCTTTATTTCCCTGTTCCTTTTTTGTATAATGTCATCAAATATATTTTGTTTGTTTTTTTTTTGTCTCCAGTATGTTCTGTTGTGTTATGTGTATTTTTGCTTTATTCGTTTTCCCCCTTTTTTTTTTTTTTAATTTGTGTATGTACGGTATATGTGTGTGTGTGTGTGTGTGTGTGTGTGTATGTATATGTATATGTATATATATATATATATATATATATATATATATATACACAGAAGAGAATATATAAATGGCACTACATATTAGAATAGTGACATTTCATAAATTGTGATTATTTTTCTAGAAATCCATCTAAATAAATTTTTGTTTCTTTTAGGGGAAATAAAGAAAATAGAAAGTGACCTTACAACTATCAAAGTAAAAAATGATGCCGCAGTCCTCCATGCTCTGGATAAAATCCTGAATATCTCTGGTCCATATTATCAAAGGTTGGTACTGTACTTGCTTATACTTCTTCTGTCCGGCTGTCTTGTCCTTGTACCTTCAGAAAGCTTCTGTGATACTTGATGCTAGAAATATATGAACTGCCTATTTAATAATGCATGTGCTATAGTATCATTGCAGAATATTAATATTTTTTTCGAAAAAATGAATGGTTATCGCTTCCCACTAATATGTATACGTCTTTGTGTATATATTGGTGTTTGTGCATTTTGAGAATATATTGGTTCATGCTAACAAATTCAAAACTATATATAGATTCTGTTAAGATAATGATAATTATATAATGGTCTCAAACTACATGGATGACTGTAAATCAATTACATTGCATCGGACAGGATGTTTCTTAACCACTTCAGCCCCGAACCATATTGCTGCTCAATGACCGGGCCCCGTTTTTGCGATTCGGCACTGCATCGCTTTAACTGACAATTACGCGGTCGTGCGACGTGGCTCCCAAACAAAATTGGCATCCTTTTTTTCCCACAAATAGAGCTTTCTTTTGGTGGTATTTGATCACCTCTGCGGTTTTTATTTAAATCGCAATAAGCGTTTGATTGGTTTGCGCAAAAGTTATAGCGTCTACAAAATTTTATGGCATTTTTTATAATTTTTTTTTTTTTTACTAGTAATGGCGGCGATCGGCCATTTTTTTATCGGTACTGCGACCTTATGGCGGACACTTCGGACACATTTTTGGGACCATTGGCATTTTTATAGCGATCAGTGCTATAAAAATGCATTGATTACTAGAAAAATGTTAATGACCGGTTAAAATGTTAATGACCGGTTAAGTATGTTCCCTGGGTATGTTCTAACTGAAGGGGGGGGGGAGTGGACTGACATTTCTCCCCCTGACAGGACCGGGAGTTGTGTGATCGCGCCCGCCGGGCACACGCGTCGGGACCGGGGGCGAGCGGGGGAGCGTGCGCGCCTCTACGGCGGCGCGCATACGCCCCTTTTGGCTGATCATTGCGCACCGTACAGCCGACATTACATCGGGATGGAGCGTTGTGGCAACATCAGTAGAAAAGAGGGAAGAAGGCAGAAGGCGACGAGGAAGAGCGGGCTCGCCGAAAAAATCGCGGGAAAAAAAACCGGAAGAATACATGACATGGTAATGAGTTGAAAAAACGGTGTGGAAAAACCAACGTGATCTGGGGTGGTTAAGAAGAATGAGCTTCCTCACTTTCACCAGAGATAGTCAGGGAATCAGACTGACGGTAGAGTAGGCAAAAAGGGGATGAGGGGACTCGGGTGTGATGGATCTGAAGTTTGGACTCCCTTTTACAGAGTTTCAATAACAGAAGGGACAGAAGGTGTGGAAAGAGTGGTGTTAGAAAAGTTTTGTTTGTGTGTCTATTTAAAACAGAGCTGACACTCATTCTTCTAATATGGCTTCCGAGCACATGTTACTAACTGGTTATATTCTTTTGTTCTTAATAACCCCATACGTAATGTATAGATAACAGATTGTACAGGAAGCTCTGTTTGGTAATAAAGTGCCAGTCTGTGCCAGGTACAGATAGACCTTCCTTAGCTAATTTAGCCAATAAGAAGTGTTATCGTTGTTTCACTGTAAGGATGAGAAGGTGGGGGCTCCCTTCTCTCTCTCTCTTTTGCTTTTTCTCTCAACTTGTAAGCATCACTAAAATGTATTGCTGCATTTTGAATTAAATGATCTTCCCTTTCAAACACCTGGATTTCGATTGATTACAAAGAAAGAAATAACCTAACATTTTTGGTCCTTCGAGCGGAAACCAATGGATGGAACCCTTGGGTTGACACCGGTACCGACAGAATCCAGTGAGTATTGGACCTCAAAAGCTCACTGAGAAACCCCACTCACGTTAGTGTTAAACAGGGACTGCTTGGTGCCGGATTTGACCCAAATCCACCATCTGGTTCTGAACCTAAATTGACTTAGTCTTCTGGTGTTTGAGAGGGTAAGATCATTTAAATTGCTTCTCATTCTTTTCTAAGTCTCTTCTCTTTTTCTTCTCTCTGGTTGTCTCTGGTTTGTTTGTGTATGAATTGTGGTACCGACATTGGCATTGATCGTATAATAATCTCGGTAATCCAATGGTCGAAGACAGAGGCATTTGGGGACGTTGCCTAAGGTAAAATAGACGTCGCCCGCTGTCCGGACAGATAAAAAAAAGATTTGTGGTATACCAATACGTCAGAGGTTGATTGCCTGACGTCATATGAGGTTGAATGTTTGATGGTTTAAGCGCTAGTTGGCCGAGTGATCTAGGAAGACCACGAAGTTAACCTTATTCTGTGTGTTTTAGTTTCTTCTTTCTTATGTTTAACCTTTCTGTTGATGATATGGTGAAAAGTAATGGTGATGTTACACAGTTTGAGCCAAATAACTCCTTTACCTGTTGCAGAAATAATAGAGCCGACAAGTATGAATGCTAATACCAACAGAAGGAGTTATGATCAATTTGGGTTTCTGTGTATGTTGACAGAGTAATGTACAAATGTACAATGTGTGTTTTTGAAAGTATGCAACGTGATGAAACAAACTAATTATGAGCCTATCAAAGTTAGAGAATTAGACCAGGCAATGCCATTGTTATATAAATGTTTGAGAAGCAGAAAACAGAGATGAGCCTGCTATATTATTTTGCAGTTTCCTCCCCCTCCCTTCAAATTCCTGTGTAAAGCAGCCAGGTCGTTCTGAATATCTAAGAAATGTTTAATTATGTGGCGTCGTTAAACCTAGTTAAAATTGTTAGTTTTTGTTATGCAACTCTAGGATTAATTTTAAACAAAGAAAGCAAAGGTAGCCATGATTATTATTTAAATGTTTAGCTCTCTATTCTAGGCTACTGAACATGAAAGTAGAGAAAGGAAAGTTTATTTATAAGAGGGTTTAAAAGAACATGAAACGTGAATTGCACTATGAAGAAAGTGAACAGAATGTTGTAGAATTATTAATGAGGATTGCTGTATATGAGACAAGGAAAAGCTCGGGATGTTTTTGATTACTTTAAAGGTGTCCATTGCCATGGGTTGTAAGTTCATGTTGTGTTCCTAGTAGTGCTGTTTGAAGGAGATAAGAAATGTATGCATAGTATAGAACCTAAATCTGTTCAGGGGGAAACAAAATTTGGATTAAATGGTAAATTAACTGCAAACGGGTGTCAGGATTTGGTGGATAAACTGAGATTGTTAGGTCCCAGAGACCAAAAAAGGTATGGTTTAGAAATGGCAGAACACTGGCTTGAACACACTAGGATCAGAGCACAGGGAAAGAGAACAAAAAAAAATGCCAAGCCAATGGACAAAGATGATGATTTCATTTGTTGCACCCAAAGACCACCTCCTAATAATAGCCCCCCCCTCAGGTGCAAGCCACAGCCCAGAATACCGCCCTCCCTGTGACATCCACCCCTGTCAGAGGAACCGCCTCCGACCAAGACCCCAATCCTACTTCCTCAATCTATCCAGACAGTAGCACAGCCTCAGAGATGAACAGATCGATCCTTGAAACTTTAACCAACGCCATAACCCATGCACTGGGTGCCCCAGCAGGGTCCAAGAGATTAAGTAAACCTCCTATGAGGTATGGTGTGGTATAGTGGTGAGGATAGAAGTCCCGTACCCCAGGGGAGGACAAGCAGACAGGGGCGAGGGAATTCATTGCCTCCAGATAACCTATTTCTTAAGTCTAGGCTGACTGCCTTACTGAATAGATGCCAGCTTAGATGGGTACTGATTGGCAGAGGAAAAAAAATGACAAAACTTTTGAACAAACAGTGGACTCAAGGGAGAGTCACATGACATCGGTACTTACACATTTACATGGTGAGCGCCAGAGGCCGATCGCTTACTATTCTATAAAACTAGACAGTGTAACTAGAGCACTTCTACCCTGTGTACAGGCAGTGGTAGCTGCAGCCGAAGCAGTTTAGGCCTCAGCATCTATAGTGCTATATCACCTGTAACACTCAACGTACCACATGTAGTAGTGTTATTCGTTTACATCAAAAGATATAACACTTGAGCCCAGCACGACACCTTTCCTGTATGACAATACAGGGGTATACTGCAGGCCTGCCCCGCTTTTGAGTGCATGGTGGGGTTTATTTGATGGGGTGGGGGGGGGGCGTGGTGTTGGGCTCGCTTCTGCGCGGAAGACAATGAGCTTCTAACCCCAGCTTGTTCAATTAAGCCTGGAGGCTCGTTGTTTTTTTGTGCGGGGGTGGGCCTGGTTTTGCGCTTTCTGGCTTTGGTGGGTGGACCGCATTGTGTACTTGGGAGTGAGGTATGCCTGTATATTAAACCTGTCCACACTGCTACCACTTTTTACTGATGTTCATAAACATGACTGTACTGCTGCCATTGCTGAAAAGGTACTGCCACAAAGTGATTTGAAAGATGTACCATTATCTGACCCTGACATGATGCTTTTTGTCGATGGCTCCAGTAAAAAAAAAAAAAAAAAAAATCTAGATTGCACAAATGCAACCGGATATGCAGTAGTGACACGATGAAATCTTAGAAGCTAGGCCATTACCAAAACATTATTCAGCACAAGTAGCAGAACTTGTAGCACTGACAAGAGCATGCATACTATCAAAAGGGAAGTCCGTAAACATATACACTGAGAGTCAATATGCATTTTCAACAGTACATGTTTTTGCACAACAATGGAAAAACAGGGGGATGGTGACCTCTAGTGGTAAGCCAATTTCACACACAGACTTCATTTTAGAACTCTTGGATGCAATCCAATTACCAAAAGAGCTTGCAATATGTAAATGTCAAGCACACACAAAACATACAGACCCCATTTTGAAGGGAAATTAAAGGACAGATGAAGCGGACAAAATAGCGGCACAAGTAACGCATCAAATAATGACAGAACTGGAAATCATAGCGATAGATCATACAGTCCTTACTGATATGCAGCAGAATGCACCCCCCAGGGAGAAACAATATTGGAAAACAAAAGGTTGCACAATAATAGATAACATTTACACATCACCTGAAGGAAAACCGGTATTGCCAAAATCCCTATTTAGGTATGCAGCAGTGTTGACACATGGAGTAACTCATGTGTCAAACAGGGGGATGACTGAGATGTTGAATAAAGTATGCACAGCCTATGGTTTCACCAACTACTCAAAAACTTTTTATTCTCAATGCCTTATATGTGCAAAACATAATGCTCAGGGAGGCATAAGACCACGGAAAGGAAAGTTCCCCAAACCGCAATATCCATTCCAACACATTTGTATGGATTTTATTGAATTGGACAAATGTGAAAGGAAAAAATATTGTCTGGTAATAATAGATGCTTTGACCAAATGGGTGGAGGTATTCCCGACAGGAAGTGCGGACACACAGACTGTGGCCAAAGCATTACTAAGAGATATAATTCCTAGGTTTGGAATCCCTGAAAAGATTTACAGTGATAATGGATCCCATTTTGTAAATAAAACTATACAACATTTGACAGAAGTGATGGGTATCCAAGTAGAAAACCATTGCGCCTACCACCCCCAATCGGCTGGATTGGTGGAGAGACACAATGGGATCCTGAAAAACAATAAACTGAGAAAAGCTATGGAGGAAACAGGTAAAAAAATTGAATGTACTGCCTACCATTAGCTGTGACTAGCATGCATATTACACCCACATAGGAAAGTTTAAGCCCATTTGAAATGATACATGGAAGGTCATATAGAATACCCCAACTACTAAATGAAACACGGTTGAAGAATCTGAATGTACCTTAGCAGAATATATGTCTAAGTTGTTGAAACAGAAACAAAGTAAGGAGGTCTGTTCTATCCCAGAAGGTTCAATCTAAGGAGAAGAGAAAATCCATATTGGAGATTGGGTCCTGATAAAAGTAATAAAAAGGAAACATTGGCACTCGCCTAAGTGGGAGGGGCCATATCAGATTCTTCTCACCACTTCCACAGCAATAAGGATTGCAGAGAGGTCTACCTGGACTCACCAGTCCCATTGAAAAAAAGGTTTTACAGTAGGCAGAGCAGGGTCAGTTGGTGGCAGAGCTCTGGTAAAGTCTGGCTACAAAGGGAGGTTCTGCACAAGGTGGGGCTTATCTCAAACCGGTGAAGACTCCCTTACCTTACCCCCCAGGGCTCTGTAGCTGGTTAGAAAGAGGGACAGTATTTATCTTGGGTCTACTGGTGACTCTAGAGGAGACGTCCATACGGGGAGGCAGAAAAAAAAAAGGAACCTTTAGAATGGGCAAGTACGGGGAAGGCCTTGAACTTAATCTTAATAGAAGGGGTAACTAATACCATTTTGGTTGATTGTTGATAGCCTTTGTTTGAATGGTGCTTTTATAGTCGCATCCATTTCTGACCCTACTGAGATAAATCACATTATTAAGTTTAGTGGGGAGGATGAGGAGCAAACGTTTGTTTACCTGATACCAGAGACCAGCTACATGAAGAAAAGGATGGTGACGAAGGCAAATAAGATATGCTTTGGAATGGATGTTATAAAGTCATACTGTTTGAATTAGGAAAAACAGAAGTGAAAAGATGTACTACAATCAAGCCTGCTAGCTTTTTCCTCAAAGAGGAGGGTGACCACATCTGCTTAAGACTTATGGAAGAAGAAATGCAGTAAATCTTCCCAGTAAAGGACATTCCTCTTGAAAATTCTGATCTGATCCTGTTTGCAGAGGGTTCACGCCTGTACAAAGATGGAGTCCCAAGAATGGCATATGCGATGACAACATTGGAGGAAGTGATTGAGACCCAAATACTCCCTTCGTCACTTTCAGCGCTGGTTGCCAAAGTGGTAGCACTCATGAGGGCCTGTGAGACCGCAAAGGATCAAACAGCCAACATCTACACTGATAGCAAGCATGCTGTCGAAGTAGTCCAGGATTATGGACCCATAAAGAAGAACAGAAGTTTTACAATTGCTGCAAGAAAATCAATTCAAAGCTGGAAATATGTTTAAGAACTATTTGAACCAGTCACCCTCCCAAAGGAAGTAGCCACCCCGAAGGTCAACGCACATACTGAAGGACAACCCATGGAAGAAAAAGGAAACAGTTGTCTGATCATACTGCCAGGAAGACTCCTTAAACACCAATAGAAGCAATCGTGACCCTAATTACTGATTTTGCAAAGAAGGAGAAGCCTGTAGCAGATAAAAAGAAGAGAACAAATACTGAAAGTAAAAGAACTTGCAAGAATCTGCACTCATGGACTGAATCATGTATGCCCTAAGGCAATTGAGAGAAACGTATGCAAAGCTGGAAGGTTTATTCGATACACCAGAAATGCATATCAAAACTTTGTTGAGGGATGCATAATCTGTGCTAAAAATAAGGAAAACAGACCAGAGTAACACAAAGACATTTGGCCAAGTCACTATTCCTTTTCCAAAAGACTACATGTTTATTAAATCCAATTGCTCAAATCAGGCCAATATCAAAATGTTTTGCCGTGCATAGAAATGTTTCAAAGTTGGATAGAAGTCTGACTGGTGGCTAAAGAAAATGCCAAGGCAACAGAGAAGAAGATACTTTCTGAAGTAATATGCCGCTTTGGAGTCTTTGAAACTTTAGAGAATGACAGAGGAACACGTCCCACTGGACAGATCATGCAAATTACATGCAAGGATTTGGCAATTGAGCAGGCCTTCCATGCTCCCATCATCCTCAGAGTTCAGGGAAGGTAGAAAGGTATAGTATAGTATAGTATAGTCATTAAAAGCAGGTCAGCTAAATCAATGCAGGAAAAGGGTAGATGGGTTAGTAAAGAAACAATGGCCAACTGTTTCCTTCTTTACAACATCAGGATTACCCCTACTTTATAGGTCAGAGAACTTGAGCCATTATGAGATTTTGTTTGGGGGCCCACCTAAGACAGGGTTGTATTTTCCACATCAGACTGTTGTAATATATAATCATTTTATTTGTTATGCAATTATGTAATATAGGCAACTGTGAACTAAGATACCAGCCAATGCTTGAGGGGATTGTGCTATGGTCCAGCTAGTTATGCCCCTGAAAATCATATCAGAACACCCGTGAACTAAGAGTCACCAATGGTATCGAAGGAAAACTTCTCCCAAAGGGTCATTTAACTCTCAGATTTACTTAGATGATATTGGGGTTCCTTGCGGGGTGCTGAAATGAGTTTAAGGCCAGGAATCGGGTAACGGCTGGGTTGGAGTCTTTTCTCTGGTGGGTGACTATAAATAAAAATGTTGACTGGATTAAATATATATATACTATAACCAACAATGATTTGTAAACTTTAGTAAAGATACTGTAAAAAAAAAAGGTCTAGCAGAACCGAATGGCCTTAGATATGGTCCTAGTTGTAAGAGGAGGGGTATGCAAAATGTTTGGTAGCATGTGTTGCACCTTTATCTCTAATAATACAGCTCCTGGGGAACCGTGGCCAGAGTCCTGGAAGGACTAACTGCTCTATCAAATGAATTGGCAGAAAACTCAGGTATTAACGATCCATTCACAAACTGGACTTATCACATCATGTTTTATCTAATTTGCTGTGGTTTTGATTGTTTTGGTCACTTGCGGATGCTGCTGCATTCCCTATATTCGAGGACTTTCACAAAGACTGATTGAAACTGCAATCTCAAGAACGATGTATCAAGCCGTTCCTACCTCGGAGGAGACCTATGTGGACATTGAAGCTCAACTTAATGACATACAGTCCGAAAATGTATAACACGGGGACTATTATCCAAATGTGTTGAGATAAAAATAGACACATGAGGAGGGAATGTTAGAAAAGTTTTGTTTGTGTGTCTATTTAAAACAGAGCTGACACTCATTCTTCTAATATGGCTTCCGAGCACATGTTACTAACTGGTTATATTCTTTTGTTCTTAATAACCCCATACGTAATGTATAGATAACAGATTGTACAGGAAGCTCTGTTTGGTAATAAAGTGCCAGTCTGTGCCAGGTACAGATAGACCTTCCTTAGCTAATTTAGCCAATAAGAAGTGTTATCGTTGTTTCACTGTAAGGATGAGAAGGTGGGGGCTCCCTTCTCTCTCTCTCTTTTGCTTTTTCTCTCAACTTGTAAGCATCACTAAAATGTATTGCTGCATTTTGAATTAAATGATCTTCCCTTTCAAACACCTGGATTTCGATTGATTACAAAGAAAGAAATAACCTAACAAGTGGAGGTAGAGAACAAAAACCAAAGGCATGCCATTCGTAAGCCCATAAAATTCTCTTCCCTCCACTGTCTTTCATGCGACCCTCTCCTCTCTTAGGTCATATGAATATAGCGTCGGGCCACATCTTTTTGAATGTGGAAAAAAGTTTTATACCCAAATTTTGCAGGCTGCCCCATTGCCCCTCACTGCAGGACTGGAGGCGAGATGTAGAGGGGGGCCATGGAACCAGAGAGATGGGTTCTTTCCGCCAAGGATAATCAGGAACACTTTGATATCTGGTTTGGCTGGGTGTATTAATCCATTTAAAATTAAAAGAAAATCAACCTGAGCAGCAAGCTACCTAATTACAGTTTATCGAGAAGCCCTTTCGGATACTGTTGCCTCAAACTGATTTGAGACATCCCCTTGGGTGAGCACAACTCCTTGCGAAACCCGTGTCTGCACTGTCCACTGGTGGATACTCCACTGTTTTTTCCACACCTAAGCATTCTAATTTGTGCGCACCCAATTGACCATTCTGATTCTTGCGCACCCAATTGACCATTCTGATTCTTGCGCACCCAATTGACCATTCTGATTCTTGCGCACCCAATTGACCATTCTGATTCTTGCGCACCCAATTGACCATTCTGATTCTTGCGCACCCAATTGACCATCTTCTGTATTTGTACTTTGTTTAGCTGTCATTTTTTCCTATCCAAACATCCCTTTCTATTCAAAGGTCGATTAATTCTTTTTTTCATACGATGCAGATTATGGTGATCTACCTTTTGCAGTCCCTTTGCAATTGGCTGTTTTTCTGTTTTAAGAGGATTAGAACACCAATGCTGTATTATACTTTCATGCATATACACAAGATACATGGTTGTTTATTGGAATAATTAAATCGACTCTGCTTTTTTCATTTTTATTTTTGTTCTCGTTATTTTGTACCTTCACAATTATTATTAAGAGTGCTCAGGTGTTGGTAAAGTGGGTATACTTTGTCATTATAGTCACCGGTTCTTCCATTGTCATGATGAGCTGTTAAAAACTCACTTTGCTGAGCTTCTATTGTTCAATATGCAAATATTGACTTTCTCTAGAAAGTCTGTGATTACCATGTATGTGGGGCTAAACTACTTTTCCAGCCTGTCTATATATTCTGTCCCATCCTACCTATGATTTACTGTGAGGGTAAATATACTCTACGAAGGAGAAATGGACTAGATCCAGGCATTTTTGCCATTGATTTTGTGTCTGGTTTGTTCGCCTATCTGGGGTCTTTGTGAAAAATCTCATGAGCTCTGGGCACTCAGACTAATGTACAGTACACACACACAATATCTTACAACTAATTGCCACGATGTGGGGAAAAAAAACATGGCAGCTCCCAAATTCCCTATAGATATGAGCTAGGGAATTCATTTTATGTAGAGATAAGCCTCCTTTTATTTATTTTTTATACACGTTCTTAGAATTGTTCTGCAAAGGTCAGTTTGAGGACTAAGGATGCAAAATGTGCCACCAGTATAGTACATCTACTTGGTTTATTTTATTAATTAAATATTGTCCCCCCCCCCCTTTTTATTTATTTATTTTTATTTATGTATATATATATATATATATATATATATATATATATATATATATATATATATATATATTCTCCATCTTCAAATTTTTGTTTTATTTTTGTGACACAGGCTAGTGTATTGGCATGTAAATTGATCTTTACTGTAACTGCAGCTTTCTAATATTGAACATTTTTCCGGTCTAGTAATTATTTTCTGTCTGCTTATTTGGCGTTTTTTTGCTTTTATTGGGAAAAGGACCTTTTTTTTTAATAGATGTTAATGGCAGTAATGATTTTTAGCTGTGTGTGCATCTATTATCTTACTTGGATATACTCCACCAGGGTTAGTTTTGACCTCCCTATTGCCCGCACACTAATGACATGGTCAATACGCAGAAGGACGCAGGGAAAAAACGTTTTTGCTCTTCAAATGGTGCACTGATTTTTCTGCTAACGTGTTTACACATTGCAGTAACCATAAATCTTTTTTTGAAATGCCCATGTCCTTGACTTCTCCTTGCAATACATTGTACTGGAAGTCCCCTTCAAGCAATGCTGTTAAGTGAAAGAAATTCTAATGCCAATGAATAGCGGAAGCTCCAAGGCCCCGTAGAGTGGAACACAATTAAATGACTCCTTACTGAATCGCCCACCCCATCAGATATGTAGAAGAGCACCATCTACCTCCTTGTTCCTCCTTCCTGTCAGGTTGTGTAAAACAAGAGCCGATATTGTGGTCAAGGGTATTATGCTTTCCTGCGTTCAGGGAAAGGATTGGATATTTCAGTTCTTATTCCCTTGTGCGTTTATCTTTGCAGATGTAATCCGACTTCTCTCGCTGGGGACTTCTAGTAGGGTGGTGTGAAGAAACCATGCCAACTAATAGACAGTCTCTAGGATAGGAGTGTGTGTGTTGGATTTGCTGAAAACATCCCTATGGTAATTTCATAGAGGTTATTGTAAGAAGAATTTGAAGCTGTTCTGCATTTGCTGAAGGAAAAGTATCTACATATTTATATATGGCTTGGTTATTGCCTGTTTGTTAACACTGAATGGCAATGCCAACCTGAGGCCCCGTAATTGTGAACTGTACCCAAGGTGCTGGAGGACATTTTGCTAGCATAACAGATTTTTTTTTTTCTCTATCTGGTGAGCTACTTTATAGATTTACAGCAGCCTTTCTTAAGGCCCCATTAATGATTCAGCGTTTTGTAGTTTGAAGCCCAAAGCTCCAAAACACTAGAGGTGAAAAAAAAAATCTATTAATCTCTGGAGTTGGTTCACATCTTCACTACAAGTCGCCTGAAGCCAAACACCCGAAGCTCAAAATTCTGGAGCTTCAATTGTAGTGTGTGTGTGTGTGATTAATAATAATAATAATAATAATAATAAAAAAAAAAAATTTGATTGAAATGCATGGAAACCTAAGCATTTATAGTCCATTTTGGCACGCGTGTGTTGTGTTTTTTTCAGCTCAAATGCAAGAATTTCATGAAATAAGTGAATATCAAAAAAACCTTAACCCCAATATTAATCCCTAACCTAACAAAATAAATAAGTAAATAAATTACCCCTAACCTTTTCAACCCCTTACAAAAAAAAGTATTGGAAAAAAATAAAGCAGATGAAAAAGCTGAAAAACATAGCATTATGCATTAACAAATGTATCTATTGGCTAATTAAAAAAAAACAAAAAAAAAAAAAACACCAAAGCTCAAAAATGCTTTAAAAATACTGTATACAAACGCACAAAAAAATGCCTGGAAAAAATGCTTAAAGAGAAACGTGGGATCAAAAATAAGAGAAAACTCTACTAGGTGGATGCTACATTTGTCCAGCTCTGCTTTCCCCAACTGAGAACTGAGCAATCAAACGCTAATCATTTGGGGCCAGATTCTCGTAGTTTTCCCGCGGCCGTAGCGTAAGCCATTTACACTACGCCGCCGCAACTTACTGGAGCATGTGCCATATTCCTCAAGCACTTGCTCCGTAGTTTGCGGCGGCGTAGTGTAAAAGGCCCGGTGTATCCCCGCGTAATTCAAAGGGGGCGGCTTATATTTAAATTAAGCGTGCCCCCGTGCCGATCGAACTGCGCATGCACCGGGCTAAAAATAGCCCAGTGCGCATGCTCCAGTTCTCGGCGGAAAACGTCAATGACGCCGACGTGTACGTCATTGACGTAAAGTCGTATTCGAGAACGACTTACGAAAACGACGTACCCGACGGGGAAAAAATGACGCGGACCCGATGCCATACTTAACATGGCATACGTCGGACTGGCGTAAGGTTACCCCTCATATAGCAGGGGTAACCTTACGCAAACGACGTAAGCGACGGTTACGCGACGCGATTTAGTTCGGGAATCGGCGTATCGGGCTCATTTGCATAAACAAATGAGACCTGAACGTAAACGCCACCTAGCGGCCGGCGGCGAATTACATTTAAGATCCGACAGTGCATCTATGCGAAAATGATTCTAGGAATCACTCGCATAGATATGCGGGTCAAAAAACAGATACGACGGAGTTTCCTGAGATACTCCGTCGTAACTCTTCTGAGAATATGGCCCTTAGTACTTGACCTTCAGTGTCAGTCACTGGCTCTCTGCTCTGCCCCTCCAGCACTCACTGGAGCGCCGAGCTGTGGCTGTGACCTGCCGGTCAGACATCTGGGTGGATCCCGGCTTCAAAGTCAGGATCCTTTCAGAGCCTGGACCAGCTATGTGACATCGGTCAAAATCAGGTTTTAGCCCACTGTCCCCTGAATACGGGTCACATCCGTGCAGAACTTATGCCTCGTTTCCACTGAGCAGGTTGGTTCGGTACGGTATTTTGAGTGTTTCCATTATGAAAGCTGCCCATACAACCGAACCATACCGCACCATTCGGGGTCCTGCTTCAGATATGGGGCCATAGAAAATGGTACGTGCGGTTAGGGCAGAGCTACTGGCGTCACACGATACATTCCACTGATTGGCGGACAGAAAAACGTCAATGCTCACGTCAAAGGAAAGCGCAAAACTAAACACTGTATGGCCCCTGGTGGTCCGACTTGCAGTGTAAAAGCTCACCTGAATAGGTCGAACTGAAAATTCAAACCGTACAGACCCGAACCGTTCCGCTCAGTGGAAACGAAGGCATAAGTGACCTACAGAAGTTTGGTCAAAATGGCTTTGGTCCTACTTCTCCTTTTTTTTTTTTTTTTTTTTTTTTAACCACTGAGGAGACCTTAACCAATTCAGTACTGGGCAAATTCACCCCCTTCCTGCTCAGGCCAATTTTCAGCTTTCCAAAATTTCCAATTTTCAGCTTTCAGCGCTGTCACACTTTGAATTGACAATTGCCCGGCCATGCAAAACTGTACCCATATTTATTTTTATCATTTTTGAGACTTTCTTTTGGTGGTATTTAATCACCACTGGGTTTTAATTTTTTTCTAAACAAAAAGACAGAAAATTTAGCAAAAATGTATTTTTTATTTTTTTGCAAATAAGCAATTTTTCTACTGCACTGATGGGTGCTGATGTTTTTAGTGCCCTGATTATCTGTGTAAATGTAAACTTTCAGAATTGCCGGTTACCAGCTCTCCTTTCCTCACACCAGGCACTGTGTGAGGAAAGGAATGCAGATAACCAGTTTGTGATTGGTCCTTTTTTTTTAGGCTCCATGTACACGGGACGTTTTTTACAACTGCTCCTAAATGATTAAACTTGCCGCATATACATGCCACGTTTTTTTTTTCTTTAAATGGGCAAAAGACGCCTTTAAACGAAACGCTGCTAAACGCAGGTTACCGCGTTTAGCATCTGAAACGTGGAAATCGTGCGTCTGAACCCATTTTTTTTTTTGCATTCAAAGAAACACTGTTAGCCACTTAAGGACCGTCTCCTGCACATATACGTCGGCAGAATGGCACAGCTGGGCACAGGCATGTACAGGTACGTCCTTTAAGAGCCCAGCCGTGGGTCGCGCACGTGAACGGTCCGAAGCTCCGTGGCCACGGTTTTGCAGACCCAATCACCGCCGATTGGGTCACCTTCCCCGTTCTTCACAGTGTCGCTGTCATTGATCGTCTGTTCCCTGATATAGGGAAAGACTATTAATGACGTCACATGTCCAGCCCCGCCTCCTTACAGTTAGAAACACATATGAGGTCACACTTAACCCCTACATCGCCCCTAGTGGTTAACTTCTAAACTGCAATTGTCATTTTCACAGTAATCAATGCATTTTTATAGCACTTTTTGCTGTGAAAATGACAATGCTCCCAAAAATGTGTCAAAGTTGTCCGATGTGTCCGCCATAATGTAGCAGTCACGAAAAAAATCACTGATCGCCGCCATTAATAGTAAAAAAATAATTATTAATAAAAATGCCATAAAACTATCCCCTATTTTGTAAACGCTCCTCTTTTTTTTTTTTTTTTTTTTTTTCAAAAATAGGTAGAAGAATACGTATCGGCCTAAACTGAGGAACATTTTTTTTTTTTTTTTTTTATATCTTTTTTGGGGATATTTATTATAGCAAAAAGTAAATATTGCATTTTTATTTTTTCAAAATCGTTGCTCCATTTTTGTTTATAGCGCAAAAAATAAAAACCACAGAGGTGATCAAATACCACCAAAAGAAAGCTCCATTTGTGGGGAAAAAAGGACGCCAAGTTTGTTTGGGAGCCACGTCGCACGTCTACGCAATTGTCAGTTAAAGCGACGCAGTGCCGAATCGCTAAAAGGGGCAAGGTCCTTAACCTGCATATTGGTCCGGGTATTAAGTGGTTAAACGCAACTGCCTAAAAACGGCAATAAACGAGACTGTGTACATAGTCGCATAAGATAACATTGCATGATTTCAGTTGAAAAAAGCATCCAACTGCCTCTGAACGTAAATTTTTTAACAGCGTCCCATGTACATGGGGCCTAACGCAATCTGTAATCAGGGTGTGCTTCGGCTGATTACTGAGTGCATCGGATGCATGCCCCAGGGGCGGTGTGGGGGATGCCCTCCCAGGACTGGACGCTGTAGCCATCCTTCTTCCCCTTTTTTTTCTTCTCTTTTTACCTCCCTCCCCCCCCCCCCTTTTTTTTCCAGGTCTCAGTGAACCCCCTTCAAATGAGAATTTATCGTAGGTTAGTGAGAAAAATACCCTGTATTTTGGGAAGAATGCCCTCCCTTTTTTTCAATGGTGATCAGAATGCTAGCCTTACAGACAAGCTACACAAGATCCCTGGTGTAATCTTTGGGACAGTTGGGAGCAGGTACAATTCAAACACCCTGAGGGTGAACAGTATGGGCACAGCATTTTTTTTTTTTTTTTTTTTTATATAGTATCCCTTTTATTAGAGAATTATGTATGCTGCCAATTATGTCCACTTCTTTTGACAGTGTTACTTGCTTGGCTGTCATGTTGATGCTCTTGGCTTTAATGCTCTGAGTCACTTATCCAGCACAGCTAGAGACATAAGGAATTTTGATTGCTTTAATGACACTGATTTATGGCATGTGTGTTCCCTGACTCCCAAAAGGTATTGAAGACACACACTATGCATTTTTAGAAGGAAGCCGGAAATAAAAGCCCTCAAAACGTCCCTCATGGCAAGTGTGTTCTATGCTCTGTCTCAGGGCTTGTGTTCCTTCAGCAAGTAGCCCAAAGCTGGCCATATACTAGTAGATTTTCAAACAAATGTTTATATGAAAGTTGAAAATACATGTTGTGTGATTAGTGCATTGCATACTAGTACATTATGTGAAATGTACCTGCAAACTAAGCCCTCAACGTTCCCCGCTAGAGGCCTCCATCTTTGCCCATCTTCCTTCCGGGTCTGCGAGCTTCCAGTCATGGCGCAGGGCCCTGAAGAAACGGCCCGTGCGGCTGTTCCTTCAGAGCGCATTCAAAATAATCAGCACAGTATACAGTTAATATCTCCTAAACGGTGCAAGTTTAGGAGATATTTACAGTACCTATAGGTAAGCCTTATTATAGGCTTACCTATAGGTACAAACAAACCAGCGGAGTTTACTTCCTCTTTAAGGTCACATGCACACTGGATGTTTATCTCTGATGCATGGAGATGTAGAGTTTTTAGCTGTGGACAGAGGGCACTGGTGCATGGTCCAGCCCCGCTGCCAACGGCCTGTCAAGCTCTGAGTTGTCATATCTGGAGTACAATGAAAGATCAGAAGCTTTGGGGGTATTTATTTCAAACTACTACAAAGTAAGCAAACTGTGTGGCTAGGTAGTGGACAAAGTTAATAGAGTTCTAGGGTGTATCACTAGAAGGCTCATCAGTAGGAGGAAGAAGGTCCTGATTCTAGGGTGTATCACTAAAAGGATCACTAGCAGGTGGAAGCAGGTCCCGATTCTATGGTGTATCACTAGCAGGTGGAATTAGGTCCTGATCCTAGGGTGTATCACTAGCAGGTGGAATGAGGTCCTGATCCTAGGGTGTATCACTAGCAGGTGGAATGAGGTACTGATCCTAGGGTGTATCACTAGCAGGTGGAATGAGGTACTGATTCTAGGGTGTATCACTAGCAGGTGGAAGGAGGTCATGATCCTAGGGTGTATCACTAGCAGGTGGAATGAGGTCCTGATTCTAGGGTGTATCACTAGCAGGTGGAATGAGGTCCTGATCCTAGGGTGTATCACTAGCAGGTGGAATGAGGTCCTGATCCTAGGGTGTATCACTAGCAGGTGGAAGGAGGTCATGATTCTAGGGTGTATCACTAGCAGGTGGAAGGAGGTCATGATTCTAGGGTGTATCACTAGCAGGTGGAATGAGGTCCTGATCCTAGGGTGTATCACTAGCAGGTGGAAGGAGGTCATGATTCTAGGGTGTATCACTAGAAGGCTCACCAGTAGGAGGAAGGAGGTCCTGATTCTAGGGTGTATCACTAGAAGGCTCACCAGTAGGAGGAAGGAGGTCCTGATCCTAGGGTGTATCACTAGCAGGTGGAATGAGGTCCTGATTCTAGGGTGTATCACTAGAAGGATCACTAGCAGGTGGAAGCAGGTCCCGATTCTATGGTGTATCACTAGCAGGTGGAATGAGGTCCTGATCCTAGGGTGTATCACTAGCAGGTGGAATGAGGTACTGATCCTAGGGTGTATCACTAGCAGGTGGAAGGAGGTCATGATCCTAGGGTGTATCACTAGCAGGTGGAATGAGGTCCTGATCCTAGGGTGTATCACTAGCAGGTGGAATGAGGTCCTGATTCTAGGGTGTATCACTAGCAGGTGGAATGAGGTCCTGATCCTAGGGTGTATCACTAGCAGGTGGAAGGAGGTCATGATTCTAGGGTGTATCACTAGCAGGTGGAAGGAGGTCATGATTCTAGGGTGTATCACTAGAAGGCTCACCAGTAGGAGGAAGGAGGTCCTGATTCTAGGGTGTATCACTAGAAGGCTCACCAGTAGGAGGAAGGAGGTCCTGATCCTAGGGTGTATCACTAGCAGGTGGAATGAGGTCCTGATTCTAGGGTGTATCACTAGAAGGATCACTAGCAGGTGGAAGCAGGTCCCGATTCTATGGTGTATCACTAGCAGGTGGAATGAGGTCCTGATCCTAGGGTGTATCACTAGCAGGTGGAATGAGGTCCTGATCCTAGGGTGTATCACTAGCAGGTGGAAGGAGGTCATGATTCTAGGGTGTATCACTAGAAGGCTCACCAGTAGGAGGTCATGATTCTAGGGTGTATCACTAGAAGGCTCACCAGTAGGAGGAAGGAGGTCCTGATTCTAGGGTGTATCACTAGAAGGCTCACCAGTAGGAGGAAGGAGGTCCTGATTCTAGGGTGTATCACTAGAAGGCTCACCAGTAGGAGGTCATGATTCTAGGGTGTATCACTAGAAGGCTCACCAGTAGGAGGAAGGAGGTCCTGATTCTAGGGTGTATCACTAGAAGGCTCACCAGTAGGAGGAAGGAGGTCCTGATTCTAGGGTGTATCACTAGAAGGCTCACCAGTAGGAGGAAGAAGGTCCTGATTCTAGGGTGTATCACTAGAAGGATCACTAGCAGGTGGAAGGAGGTCCTGATTAAGGCTGGGTTCACACTACTACACTACTTTCATCCTACTTTGCTCTGCTACATTGGTCCTACATTTATCTACATTGGTCCTACATCCATCCTACTTTCATGAACAGGATACTACTTTGGTCCGACTTCAATGATATTCAATGGGCCTGAAGTAGGATCAATGTAGGACCAAAAGTAGTACAGGGAGCATTTTCAAAGTCGGACCAACTTGTGTAGGACGCTACAAGACGCTCATAGGGAAACATTGAACACAGAGCAAAGTAGGATGAAAGTAGTGTAGTAGTGTGAACCCAGCCTCTAGGTGTATCACTAGAAGGCTCACCAACAGGAGGAAGAAGGTTCTGATTCTAGGTTCTGATTCTAGGGTGTATCACTAGAAGGATCACTAGCAGGTGGAAGGAGGTCCTGATTCTAGGGTGTTTCACTAGCAGGTGGAAGGAGGTCCTGATTCTAGGGTGTATCACTAGAAGGATCACTAGCAGGTGGAAGAAGGTCCTAATTCCACTATATATAATATAGATATTTAGTTAGACCTCATTTAGCTTTCTATACTTCTTTAGTGGGGCTTTCCCCCGCATTGAAAGGGTTAAATGCTCATTGACTTAATGTGTCTTGGATATTTTTGAAAAAGCTGTTTTTTACTTACCAACCGGCTCCTCTGCGCCTCTAGGCCAGTCCCTGCAATCTCTTCTCCCTTACACTCTGGTGGTCCAAGGTGGTGTGTGTTTTTTGTTTTGTTTCTTTTTTGTCAAGGAGCTGGGCGTTAAGAAGCCCATCTCCTAACAGGACAAGGCTGTACCCGAGTCCAGTAAGCAGCAGTAAGGCTGTGAGTGCAGGGAGCAGGCGACGTGCGTCATGTCACTTGTGCTGACGTGACACAGTAATGTGTTGAAGCGTGCACTTTCGGAGCAATTGCTTTAATCCTTTTTTATGCAATTTAACAACTATGAGAAGATTTGCATTATTTCAGCTGCAGGTTTTCCTATTAATTTATATTCTAAGGCGTAATCTTATGTGAATAACAATAAATAACCAATGCAGTATTAGGAGCTTGGTAGACTGTATTTGTGTTAGAAGAATAATTAGTACATCGGATAGGATGGTTAGATAATTACATTACTGGTGGGTATGAACCTTCTGTCTTTCAGCCATAAGTGTAATGTGATTTAGAACATGGAATTTTAAATTGAATTTTTATTCATTTTAAGAATAAATCTAGAGACCAAAAAAAAAGTGAAGCGAGGGTTTGTATCGGCTGTAAAGATTACATTACAGGCTTATTGTGCTGAGATGGAATAACTTTTCAAATCGAAGTAAACCTTAAAAAACAGAACAAAGAAAAACGTGGCATTAATGGAAAAAAATATTAATTTATTTATATACCGTGTGCATGAATACCTTTATTCATACACGCGCGCGCGCACACACACACACACACACACACACACACACACACACACACACACACACACACACACACACACATATATACAGTGGGGAAAATAAGTATTTGAACACCCTGCTATTTTGCAAGTTCTCCCACTTGGAAATCATGGAGGGGTCTGAAATTGTTATCGTAGGTGCATGTCCACTGTGAGAGACATAATCAAAAAAAAAAAATCCAGAAATCACAATGTATGATTTTTTTAACTATTTATTTGTATGATACAGCTGCAAATAAGTATTTGAACATCTGAGAAAATCAATGTTAATATTTGGTACAGTAGCCTTTGTTTGCAATTACAGAGGTCAAACGTTTCTTGTAGTTTTTCACCAGGTTTGCACACACTGGAGGAGGGATTTTGGCCCACTCCTCCACACAGATCTTCTCTAGATCAGTCAGGTTTCTGGGCTGTCGCTGAGAAACACGGAGTTTGAGCTCCCTCCAAAGATTCTCTATTGGGTTTAGGTCTGGAGACTTACTAGGCCACGCCAGAACCTTGATATACTTCTTACAGAGCCACTCCTTGGTTATCCTGGCTGTGTGCTTCGGGTCATTGTCATGTTGGAAGACCCAGCCACGACCCATCTTCAAAGCTCTAACTAAGGGAAGGAGGTTGTTGCCCAAAATCTCGCAATACAAGGCCCCGGTCATCCTCTCCTTAATACAGTGCAGTCGCCCTGTCCCATGTGCAGAAAAACCCCCCCAAAGCATGATGCTACCACCCCCATGCTTCACAGTGGGGATGGTGTTCTTGGGATGGTACTCATCATTCTTCTTCCTCCAAACACGGTTAGTGGAATTATGACCAAAAAGTTCTATTTTGGTCTCATCTGACCACATGACTTTCTCCCATGACTCCTCTGGATCATCCAAATGGTCATCGGCAAACTTAAGACGGGCCTTGACATGTGCTGGTTTAAGCAGGGGAACCATCCGTGCCATGCATGATTTCAAACCATGACGTCTTAGTGTATTACCAACAGTAACCTTGGAAACGGTGGTCTCAGCTCTTTTCAGGTCATTGACCAGCTCCTCCCGTGTAGTCCTGGGCTGATTTCTCACCTTTCTTAGGATCATTGAGACCCCACGAGGTGAGATTTTGCATGGAGCCCCAGTCCGAGGGAGATTGACAGTCATGTTTAGCTTCTTCCAGTTTCTAATGATTGCTCCAACAGTGGACCTTTTTTCACCAAGCTGCTTGGCAATTTCCCTGTAGCCCTTTCCAGCCTTGTGGAGGTGTACAATTTTGTCTCTAGTGTCTTTGGACAGCTCTTTGGTCTTGGCCATGTTAGTAGTTGGATTCTTACTGATTGTATGGGGTGGACCGGTGTCTTTATGCAGCTAATGACCTCAAACAGGTGCATCTAATTTAGGATAATAAATGGAGTGGAGGTGGACATTTTAAAGGCAGACTAACAGGTCTTTGAGGGTCAGAATTCTAGCTGATAGACAGGTGTTCAAATACTTATTTGCAGCTGTATCATACAAATAAATAGTTAAAAAATCATAAATTGTGATTTCTGGAATTTTTTTTTTGATTATGTCTCTCACAGTGGACATGCACCTACGATGACAATTTCAGACCCCTCCATGATTTCCAAGTGGGAGAACTTGCAAAATAGCAGGGTGTTCAAATACTTATTTTCCTCACTGTATATATATATATATATATATATATATATATATATATATATATATATAATTTTTTTTTTACGTCTTTTTTCACGCATGCTCAGAAGCAAGTTATGAGACGGGGAAATTGGCAAAAGCAGCCCAAAGGGTGGCGCCATTCGAATGGAACTTCCCCTTTATAGTGCCGTTGTACGTCACCGCTCTTTGCTCAAGCATTTTTTTCATGAACGTGTGTGTGCAAGGCAGGCTCGCGACAAATCGCATAGGGAAAAACATTTTTTTTATTTTTCATGACGTGAATAACGGTCGTGTGTATGCAGCATAAGACCCCTTTCACTCATTCATTTCAGTGTGACTTTTTTAACACTGTGACGGTGCGCTCGCGGGACGGGAAAAGTCCTGCAAGCAGCACCTTTTTTGGGGCGGTTTGGGAGCACTGTATACAAAACGTCCCTGCCGATTGGAATGAATGGGCAGCACTTTCAAAGTCCTGCAAAACGAGAGTTTTTTTTTTTTCTTTAACCCCTTCTTTGGGGTTAAAAGTGTTCCGCTAGCGATCGAAAAGGGCCGCTTAAGGCTCAGTTTCCACTAGTGTGACTTGTCATGCGACTTGGGACTGCAAAGTCGTCTGACAAGTCGTACCCCATTGTTTTCCAATAAGTACTGTTCATATCTGTGTGACTTCAAAGTAGTCCCTGCACTACTTTGGTCCCACTTTGATGTGACTTGAGGTCCATAGACCTCAAGAATACACAGGCATTGCTTCAAGTCACATCAAAATCACGGTAAAATCGACTTTTGAGTTGGATTAGTGGAAAACCTAGCCTAAACAGCGCTAAAGCGCCACACGTTTTTTCTATGGCCCCAGTGTGTAAGATGTCGAAGGCAGGCCAAAGACTGTAAATTTCTTTCCTGCAACCACGGTGGGGTGGATGGGTCGGGAGGATAGAAGACAGTGATGACCAGTATGTTTTGATCTCTCGTTTGTATTGCTGTCCCAGTGATGGCACTTTTAAATGTTTTGTCTAAAATTTTGACTAAAACTTTGCGTGGTGACAACTTCATTTTGGTATGCTGTTTTAACAAAAGTGTATTTTTTTTTTTTTTTTTTTTTTTTTTATGTGATTTTGTTTGTGAGGCTAGGCACTAATGGGACCTTTTTTTAAAGTTTAATGGCATGCCCAGTATTTTATTTGTCTGTTGGTATTGCATGCAGTATTTGGCTATGTGAGTGATTTCTGCACATGGTTTTAGGTAGTGGTATTGGGTACACATGTTCAATTGCTTGGTAACACAAACTGCTACTCGGCCCATTGCATGACAGCAACACAGTTTACAGAGAATGGTCCGAAAAAAAGTGCCCAGTGAGTGGCATTTGTGCAGATGAAAATGCCTTGTTGAGGTCAGAGGAGAATGGGCAAGGAATGCGGAATACCATCTCCGAACTTTGAAGCAGATGCCACTCCTGTTCGCTAAGAACTGGAAACTGAGGCTACAATTTGAACAGCTTCGCCAATATTGGACAATAGAAGATTGGAAAACTTTACCTGGTCTGATGACATTCGGACAGTAGGGTCAGAATTGGGTGCAAATATGAAAGCATGGATCCATCCTGCCTGTATCAACGGTTCAGACTGCTGGTGGTGATATAATGGTGTGGGGGATATTTTTCTGGCACACTTTAGGCCCCTTAGTACCAATTGAGCATTGTTTAAATGCCAAGGCCTACCAGAGTATTGTTGCTGACCATGTCCATCCCTTTATGACTACAGTGTACTCCTCTTCTGATGGCTACTTCCAGCAGGGTAACGCAGCATGTCACAAAGTTCAAATCGTCTCACACTCGTTTCTTGAGCATGACAAAGATTTCACTGTACTCCAATGGTCTCCACAGTCACCAGATCTCAATCCAATAGAGCACTATTGGGATGTGATGGAATGGGAGATTTGCATCATGGATGTGCAGCTGACAATTTTCCAGCAACTGCTTTGAAGCTATCATGTTAATATAGACCTTTTTTAAAGCATGAATAACAGTACAGTACTTATGCTTTGTAATTTGGCCCCTTGTATAATCTAAAATACCTGGTTGATCCTGCCTGGTGCTGCCCTCCCCTTTGTAAACTTACCACTGTTTATCATGGCTGCTGAGCCCTGGCACCTTGGTCAGTTTACTTGCCTCCGTCATCTCGCTGTCCCTCTTATTTTCTTTTCTCCTCTCCCTCCCCTCCTTTGCCTGTCAGCCCCTCCTGCTGCTAAAGTTATCTGGCTATTTTAATGCAAATCCTCTGTGTTCCATAACATTATGTGCCCAGTGTATGTTTTTAAAAAAAATTGCTGGTTTATACCTTAATTCAAAGCCCTGCTTGGCGCTTATATGACTGCTCTCCTCCCAGCTCACGTCGGCAGGGGATTCCCAGCCCCACCCGCTGTTGCTGTCGTATAGGAGAGGAGGGGATGAGTGGGGCGAGCACTGGAACGCCAAGCAGTGCTCTGAAATAAGGTATAGACCGGCAATTCTTTTTTATAAAACGCATACACTGGGCACATAATTTTATGGAACACAGGGGATTTTATGTCTTTTCAACCGCTTTAAGGCAGTTCTGAAGGCAAACGCAACCTCCGCGTGCTTAACAAACCCTGCGTGCAACCTCACCTTGTTGACGGAACAACAATTCCCCCACCTCCCTTACAAAGTAGGACATACATTTTTGAGGGAGTGTATGATAAGTTTTCATGTCACAACCACTGTCTCCAGTAGAGCAGATAGTAAGCACACTCCACTGGCCACCCAATGAAACCGAACCAATACTTTTATTTTAAGATTATAGGCAGGCATTGATGCCAGTCCGAAAGATTCTTTGGAGGGATCAAAACAAAAGAAAAACAGACCCTCAAAGTGTAACCCCATTTATTAGCATGTAAGCTCACAGGAGCAGGGCCCTCTAGTGGCATTGGGGGTCCTGAGGGGGGCGGGAGCCCCGAGCGGGTCCTTAAAAAGCTCTGGGTCTCGGGCATTCACTGTAAGAAGGTACCTGCTCAGGCGTGCGGCTCTCCTCTCCAGGCTCTGGCTGCCTGCGATGATGATGGGCGTGCCGCACACTACGACTGAGCTGCAGGACACCTGAAGTATAGTGTAATGGTCATGTAGGTGAGTTTAGTGGTCAGCATTGATGGGTACTGGTAAGCTGGTAAGCCAGGCAGCAACCAGCAAGTGAGCTTAGCCCCTGGTCTTTTTGCCACCTAGCAACACCTTTGCTCCTAACCCTCTTGTATTGAATTGTGTTATTACTGTGTTGTCGCACAATAAAGATGGTGATTTAATAGTTTGAATTTATTATTATTCTCCTTTTTTATGGTTGGATATATTGGCTGTATGAATTAGTATTGATTGATTTAATATGATCTAAAACTATTTACACATTTTGTTTAATTTTAATCAAAAGACGATTGCTGTATATAAATATTGTAAGAAATAAAAATATTGCATTGAGTACTACTCAGTAGAAATTTGCCTACCAAGAATTGTTGAGCCCTGTGTTTTTTAAACCAGCGTCTATAAGTGTGGCGATTCTGTCTATGGCAACCAATCGGGCCTCTGTTATAATTTTTCTGATGTCAAATTCTTATAGGAGGGGGTAGATGATTAGTTTTTTTCCAAAAAACTTCTCTCCTTGATTCCAGTTTTTCTATGGAAGGCTGGTATTTATTGTACCACACAAGGCAAATACAACAAAGCTTCTTAAATGTGCGTTTAGCCAAGATATGAATTTTGAGCTGCTTGGGAACACAATGGAGCGTTTTGTGCTTCCTCTGCCCTGTACGAAAGGCAGATGGTTTAAAATACAGTCACCACTTTGTACTTGCGTTATAAGCTGATGTAAAGGCAGCATTATTCATAAACTGCTTTTTCCAATATGTTCTACCAAACAAAAGGAACAGCTCCCTGCACTCATCTCTATTCATGCAGAAAGCTTGATAAAATAAAGCGGCTGAGTGTTGGTGTCAAGGTTGGAAATGGAGTGGCAAATGTTTGGCTGCCCAAGAGGCATTCATACTCCCTGGTAGACGAAATGTTAATATGTGGTGTTCAGCTGGTCCACCACACACTCTAAAACTTCTCAATGTGATTCTACTCATTACTGATTGAGTACATATGGGGCTCTCTCTTGATGACTTTTTTTAAGTGACGTTTACCATGACAACTTTTTTTTTTTTTTGTGTGTGTATATAGGATAACACCATTTAGCTTCTAGGACAGGGGTCTCAAACTCAAATTACCTGAGGGCCACAAGACAAGTTTCCATATCCCATGGGGGGCCGCATGCAAACTTTCAAACTTCAAAAACAGTACTGGTGTCAGCGAACGCATTATTAACCCTGACCACTACACTGCACACTGACCACTACACTACACACTGACCACTCACCATCAGGGTACAGCACAACAGGGCACAGCACACATGAGTGCACAGCACACATCAGGGTACAAAGCCCAGCACATCAGGGTACAGGGCACATCAGAGCACAGCACATAGGGGTACAGCACAACAGGCCACATCAGGGTGCACGGCACATTAGGGCAGGGCATATCAGGACAGGGCACAGTGCAGGACATGGCACGGCACATCAGGACATGGCACATCAGGGTACAGGGCACATGAAACAGCACATCAGGGTACAAAGCCCAGCACATCAGGGTACATGGGCCACATCAGGGTACATGGGGCACATCAGGGCACATGGGGCATATCAGGGCACATGGGGCACACCAGGGAACCTGGGACACACCAGGGAACATGGGGCACATGAGAGCACATCAGGGCACATGGCACATCAGGGTACAGGACATGGCACATCAGGGCACAGCACATCAGAACAGGGCACATGGCACATCAGGGTACAGGGCACATGAAACAGCACATCAGGGTACAAAGCCCAGCACATCAGGGTACCCCATGTACCCTGATGTGCTGGGCTTTGTACCCTGATGTTCTGTTTCATGTGCCCTGTACCCTGATGTGCCATGTGCCCTGATGTGCTGGGCTTTGTACCCTGATGTGCTGTTTCATGTGCCCTGTACCCTGATGTGCCCTGTCCTGATGTGCTGTGCCCTGATGTGCCATGTCCTGTACCCTGATGTGCCATGTGCCCTGTCCTGATGTGCTGTGCCCCATGTTCCCTGGTGTGCCCCATGTTCCCTGGTGTGCCCCATGTTCCCTGGTGTGCCCCATGTTCCCTGGTGTGCCCCATGTTCCCTGATTGTGCCCTGATTTGCTCTCATGTGCCCCATGGCACATCAGGGTACATGGGCCACATCAGGGCACAATCAGAGCACATGGGGCATATCAGGGCACATGGGGCACATCAGGGCACATGGGGCACATCAGGGCACATGGGGCACAGCACATCAGGACAGGGCACATGGCACATCAGGGTACAGGGCACAGGGTACCCTGATGTACAGAGCCCAGCACGTGAGGGTACATGAGGCACATGAGGGTACATATGGCACATTGGGGTACATGGGGCACATCAGGACACATCGGGAGCACATGGGAGCACATCAGGGCACATGGGAGCACATCAGGGCACATGAGAGCACATCAGGGCACATGTCCTGATGTGCCATGTCCTGTACCCTGATGTGCCATGTGCCCTGTCCTGATGTGCTGTGCCCCATGTTCCCTGATGTGCTCTCATGTGCCCCACGTTCCCTGGTGTGCCCCATGTTCCCTGGTGTGCACCATGTTCCCTGATTGTGCCCATATGTGCTCTCATGTGCCCCATGGCACATCAGGGTACATGGGCCACATCAGGGCACAATCGGAGCACATGGGGCATATCAGGGCACATGGAGCACATACGAGCACACCAGGGCACAATCAGGGAACATGGGGCACATCAGGGCACAATCAGGGAACATGGGGCACATCAGGACAGGGCACATGGCACATCAGGGCACAGGGTACCCTGATGTACAGAGCCCAGCACATGAGGCACATGAGGGTACATGGCACATCGGAGCACATGGGAGCACATGAGAGCACATGAGGGCACATGAGAGCACATGAGGGCACATGAGAGCACACCGGGGCACACGTAGCGCTGGAAGTGTCTGTCATAAGTTCACTTGTTTCTCATGTCACGCTGCTACTCCCCGGCAGCCCCCCACCCCCTCTCTTCTCGTCCATCTCAGATGATGTCACAAGCAAATGGGGATGGACAAGAAGAGAGGAGGGGCCGCCGGGGGGTAGCAGTGTGACATGAGAGACAAGTGAACTTATGACAGACGCTTCCTGCGCTACTCTTCATGCACCTCGATCTACACTTCCGCGGCACCCGCCCTGCCTGCGGGCCATTTAAAACTGGTCCGCGGGCCGAACAATTTGCCCGCGGGCCGGTACTTTGAGACCCCTGTTCTAGGAGCTTAAAAAATGCTAGTGTGCATGGAGCCTTACAGCTTTGGAGCGAGACAAAAAAAAACGTACAGATAGATATAAGTGCTTTGTTCAGATTTCATGACTGGGGTTTACAACCACTTAAACAACCTGAGGTTAGAAGCTGATTGTTTTCTATGCAGAAGTGAGCCTGCTTTTGCGCACTCCAGCTTTAGTAAATAAACCCCATAGTGTCAACTTTGCTAAACCTTACTGTAGATGGATTAACCACTTCCCGACCGCTGCACGCCGTTTTACGTCGGCAGAAAGGCACGGGCAGACAAATGTACATCCCTTTGAATTTGCCACCTAGTGGGAGTTTGCCCCGTGGGTCCTGCAAGCTCTATGTTCGCCAGCAGCCCAAGATTGCGGTGAGTGGAGGCAGAATGGGGAGATGTAAACAAGGCATTTCCCTGTTCTTCCTAGTGACATGACGGGATCTACTGCTCCCTGCCATCGGAAGTAAGTAATCTCTGTCATGTCAGTGGTAGCCCCCCCCCCCAGTTAGAATCACTCCCTAGGACACACTTAACCCCTTGATTGCCCCCTAGTGTTTAACCCCTTCCCTGCCGGTGTCATTTATTCAGTAATCGTGGCTATTTGTAGCTTTGATCGCTGTATAAATGACAATGGTCCCAAAATAGTCTCAAGTGTCCGATGTGTCCGCCATAATGTCACAGTTCCGATAAAAATCGCAGATCGCCGTCATTGCTAGTAAAAAAATAATAATTAAAATGCCATTAAACTAGCCCCTATTTTGTAGGTGCTATAACTTTTGCGCAAACAAATCAATATTTGCTTATTGCGATTTTTATATTTTTGGTTAAAAAAATGCAGAATACATATTAGTTTTTTGGAATATTTATTATAGCAAAAAGTTAATTGATATTGGGGCAGATCCTCATACAGCGGCGCATTTATGCACCGGGCGTAGCGTATCTAAGATGCACTACGCCGCCGTAACTTACTTTTTTTTTTAATCCACAAAGAATCCACCCTGTAAGTTACGGCGGCGTAGTGTATCTTTGGCGGCGTAATGGCGCGCCATTCAAATCTCTGTGATGGGGGCGTGTTTTATGTAAACACGTCGTGACCCGGCGTAAACAACGTTTTTTTAACTGCGCATGCGCCGTCCGTGGGGGTATCCCAGTGCGCATGCTCAAAATTAACCCAGGACAAGCCAATGCTTTCCGACGGTGACGTCATTCTACGCAAATCCCTATTCGCGAACGACTTGCGCAAACAACGTAAAAATTTCAAATTTCTACGCGGGAAGGATGGCCATACTTAACATTGAGTACGCCTCATAACAGTAGCTTTAACTATACGCCGGAAAAAATGCCTTGGCATATTTATAATGAAGGCAGCACAAGGGCCGACCAGACCAAACTCTGTATTGTGAAATCTAGCTCCTCTGTACCTGTGGTTAAAGTGGGACAGGATTTGCATCGTACATTACCCAGCAAAGTACATATAAATATGTTCTCTGCAGGGAAGGTTCATAGTGTCAGAATGAAAGTGGTGCATTTTTCAGGGTAGAGGGAAGTGGCAGCAATAATAAGAATAGTGTTATAAACATGATTTGTAATCCGGTTTCATAAGTGCCATGGCTTTAATGCTGCAGAACTGATTTGACAAAATACCAAGTCACCCAGGGCAAAGATGCCTCGTGGTCCATGCGTGATTCTGCAAGAGGCTACCTATGTGCTTGCATGCTTATTGGAGCTTTCTATTTTGGGTATGAGCCGGCTTTTATAAAGGTGGTGTTCTGTCTTTTTCTGAATAGTGGCCTTTTTCATATCCCTCTACGGTATGTAAAATTATAGATGGTTTATGTCTTCAGTACATTCCGCTAGGCAACAGTGTGACTTGGCAGACTAGGGCTGCATACCCAGGGGTGATTTTTAGTTTTTTGTGACTAATAAAACTCGGACAGCCCAGAGTAACATGCATACTACTAATAACATTGGGGGTTATTTACTAAAGGCAAATTCACTTTGCACTACAGGTGAAAACTACAAGTGCACATGAAATTGCACTGAAAGTGTCCCCCTCGGATCTACAGCGACTGCACTTCCAAGTGCACTTTGCACTTGTAGTGCAAAGTGGATTTGCCTTTTGTAAATAACCCCCATTGTGTAAATTGCTTTTCTGAAGAGAGAAAACAGGATGTGCTGGATTTGGTCATGGCATACCTTTCAAAACATACCATGGATGCAACTGGTACATGCCTCAAAATATTTGCATCGGATCGCATGGGTATTCACAGCCATGCGATCCGATTTGTGCACCATTTGGTTTTTGACTGTTCGCCCTGCGATATGCGAATCAATCTGGGGGTGTCCATTAACTTTCTATTGACACCCACAGCGGTTTGCATAGGGCAGTGTGAACTGCCTGCAAGTCCTATGCGGGAACAGGCACTGGAATTGTGCTGGTTCCCGCATCACGCTAGTGTGAACCGGCGCTAAAGCCAGATTTTTTTTTTTGGACAGGTTGATGAGTAGCTAAAATCGTTGTCATGTTTAGTGAGGTCTTTGTCCCTTTTTTTTATTTGGAAATCCTAGTGAGCACTATCATTGCAAATAGAAACGAGGGAAAATTCTAAATTTTGACTTCCACTGGAAAGAGCAACAACTGTCACTTCTCACTCTGGAGAGAAAACCTATCACTTCTATTGTTTCTGCAGGGGAGGACCGTGAAGGGAAACCTCCCCCAGCGGTATATAGTTGGCCAAAAATGTCACAGCGTTTTTAACCATTCTCTATCCACAATAAAACGGTTTTGCTTTAGATATAATGTACTTTAACCCAAACTCTAGGCTGACAAAAGCACAAATTATTGCAGCTCCATAATCATTAATACATAATTTTAATGTGTTTTATTTTTTTATTTTTTTCCTGTTCAAATAAAGAGGTACAATTTGGCAAAGTATAACTGCAAAACTATACAGTACCATGCTCAGGATATAGATTGTATGTTCTATATCAGAAACCAATTCTTTTATGTGTGCGTTTATTAAAAAAAAATCAGTTTATTCTTGTCTACTGTGTGCAATTACTGTATTTATTGGCGTATAACACTCACTTTTTTACCCCGAAAATAGAGGGTAATCTGTGCCTGCGTGTTATACGCAGGGGGCTATGGAAAGTTTTTTTTACTGAAACTTCCCTTTTAAAGTTAGGGTGCGTGTTATATGCCGATAAATACGGTATATTGCTTAGAGCGGCCCTGATCCTCCTCCTTTTTGGGGTTCCTCGCCAGTGATCTTGGCTTTTCCTCTTATCCTTGTGCCCCCATAGCAAGCTGTTTGCTATGGGGGGGGGGGGGGACATATGCCTGCTGGCTCCCGAGCCACGCTCTATACTTATGGTTGTGTCTTTTTATACATGCCTAGTGTTTAGCTTTAAAAGGGCTATGGTAAAACCTTGGATTGCGAGCATAATTCGTCCCAGAAACATGCTTGTAATCCAAAGCACTTGTATAGCAAAGCATTTTTTTTTTTTTACAGGGTATAAGAGGAGAGAGGCACCTCCTAAGTGTAGCAATAAGTTGCTAAATGTTGCACCTTCATTAAATGTAACCATATTGCTACACTTGGAGGCTCTTCTCTTCTTTCTTTTATACTTGGTTGTGACAAGACGCTACTCCTATATCAAGACATCCCTTGTATATCAAGTTAAAACTTATTAAAACATTTTGCTCATCTTGCAAAACGCTCTGAAACCAAGTTACTCTCAAACCAAGGTTTTACTGTATTCCCCCCTTTTTTTTTTTTGTCTGTGTTGGAGATTTTTTTGCATTTCCTATTCCAGTGATCAGCAATACAATGACAGAGACTCTGGCCTTTTTATCTAGTATCACTGAAGCCCTGTTCACATGTTGCGTAGCGTTCCCACTTTTTAGAATACCCATGATTAAGTCACGTGACGATACGCGTGGGGGAGGAGCCTACAGTGACAGACCATCGGATGTCTATCCCGAGTGAGGAGTCCACTTAAACTGAGCGGCAACATACCCTGTCTATAACATAAGCGAGTATACGTGAGTGCACTAAGTGCAGCCTTTATCCACATCTATATGGTACAATATTGCGCTATGTTTCCTTTCCTCCTTTTTTGCATGTGACTGAATGAAACTGGAAACATCTGATCACTGCTGGAGGTTGTTGTAACCTGATCACATTGAAGTGAGAGCTTGGCAATTAGGGAAGGAGCACTGCAGACTGACTGATTCAATCATCAGGACATTTTCATGATCTACTCACATATATTAAGAGTTTCTTCACCAGGTTTTTTGCTTGATTGTGTATGTACGATTCACATTGCACATGAGTTAATACGAGCGCATCAGTATTTATTCATTTATCATTTGGCTTAGTTCACCGTTTTTTGATTGCTGCTGTATTATTTAGTTATTTTTTGTGTGGTTTCTTTAAAGTTATTTGTTAGTAGCGCTGTAGTCCTTTTCACTATATCCCACTTTTTAACATGATTGTCTCGCATGCATGCTTGTTGCACCAAAGAAGCTCCTTCATCTTTTTGGGCAATGATCTTCTTGCGATTTTTAAATGCACATTGCGACAATCGCTGGGAAAGCCGCTCTGCATTTGGGGTGCCATTAAGGAGAATGGCACCCAAATGCACACCACACAATTTGGAGTTGCAGGCAGAACTGTGATTCTGATGATTCCAATTCACCAAGTGTGAATGTAGCCTGAAGCTAAAAGAAAACCATTTTTGATGGGAGTCTTTATTCCTTGCTACCCAATTACTAATTTAAAAAAATATTAATTATGTTTAACCTCTCACAATTAGGGGGAACAATGAAGGCTTTTCAAAAATAGAATGTCAATACATGTGTAAACATTCATTATACGTTGTATTTTAACCATGCTTTTGTAGAACTTGCATGCCTGATTCATACATATCAATGACTATTTGGTCCAAATCTTCCCACCAGATATGGAAGTTCTGCATTAACATCACAACCCTTTCAAAACTGAGCAAGGGTGTTGCCCCGTACACACGCTTGGGATTTCCAACGGGAAAAGGGAGATCTGGTGCTCTTTTTTTTTTTTTGCTGGCGGGTTTGCCAGTTTTCCTGTCGGAAAAACTGCGCCGGAGCATACAGCACAGCCAGGATTCCCGGCCAAAAGCTTTCCTTGCAGTTTTCCCGTCGGAAAACCCGGTCGTGTGTACGGGGCATGTCCCACTCTTTCCTATAACATGGGTATGTGACAAAGACCACAGTAAAAATGCAACTCATTAGTGACTACAGTGAAGAACCTAGACTAGAAATACAAGGGAGACTATTGCTGTCATCCGAGTCCTCAAGATTTACAAACGACCAGCAAGAAATTCAACCTATTCTATTCTCCAGCAACTGAAATGTCAGGTTTGAGTAGCACTTAAGAGTGGACACATCATCTAAAAAATGTTAATTGGGGTATCTAGGAATCTTTACTGAATTGCAAATTGTGACTAAACATACAGGTATACCCAGATTACAATAGCCCTTTCACACCCTTCTGATTGAATCTACACTAATAGACTCCCACACGCCATCTGTTTACTGAGCTTAGTAGACTAGCTATGGCCCATACCTTGTTGTCCTCTTTGGGTTGAAAGACTGCACACCAGGATGGGGGGCAAATCGCTTTTCATAACAAGGTGTTTATCAGTCTTCTGAACTGAGGACATACTGTGAGTCCAGAATGCCATAACCCCCCCCCCCCCCCCTATGTGAGGGGTGTCAGCATGGCATTGTGGCCACAGTGTAATGATGTACAGAGCAATGCTGACATTACCTCACTACCCTCATCACTTGCATCACTGAGGACCATCCACTTTGGAGAAGTGGACTCTGAACATTACATAATTGGTCTGCAAAGTGTACAAAATGCATAAAATGCTACAGAGGGTGGAGAAATTGTGGCCTAATGCCCCGTACACACCATCACTTTATGTGATGAAAAAAAATGACGTTTTTAAAAACGTCACTTTAAGTGACCGTGTGTGTGGGAAAACGTCGTTTTATGTCTTCTAAAAAACGACCAAAAAAAATTGAAGCATGCTTCAATTTTATGTGTCGTTTTTAAAAACGTCAACTTTTACTTCACAGAAATTGACCGTGTGTAGTAAAAAACGTTGTTTAAAACGAAGTTTTTTCACCCGCGCATGCCCAGAAGCTACTTATGAAGCGAGCTTCAATGGAAAAAGTGGTGAGAACGTAACCTCACTTTGCTAGAACATTGTGAGAAAAACGATGGTGTGTAGGCAACTTTGTCTTTGAAAATTGAAGTTTCAAAAACGTCATTTTTTACTTCACAGAAAATGTCGTTTTTTTTCATCACATAAAGTGATAGTGTGTACGGGGCATTACAGTTTAGCTTTTTAGATTCAACAAAAAGAACCAGTGACTATGTGATTTCCTACCAATCCATTAAAACCAGCCATATCTTCTCAAGTACATTTTTGATAAATTCACCTATCTGACAGGTTGTATCTGTAACATAGTTTGTCTGTGACCAGCATTAAAATGCATTTGCAAACGTTTGTGTTTTTTTTTTTTTTTTTTTTTTACTGTTTTGTAAAGTAATGTTCATTTCATAACTGTGCAGATCTTTTGAGCAGAAATAAATGAGCTAATCTTCTGAATTCCTGTCTCGAAGAGGCTGGAGACATTCACCACCCTTCAACGGAATGGCAGATTTGTTTCTGTCCTGCAGTAGCACTTGGCACAGAGGTTAGCCCAGTGTGAGCTCTGACCGGACACAAGTATGTGTTTGGATGGTTGGATTGGAACGGCCCCACACATTTCTGTGTTGTGCTTCATAGAGGAAGTAATAGTCAGCTGCTGCTAATGCACGACATATTGAGAGAAGATTGAATTTCATCCAGCAAGCATATTCTGTGAATGCAGCAGACACATGAATACTGCCATGCATACATTTTGCTTTCTTAGTGACCACCAGTAAGCGTCTTGGAATAAATGAGTCTGTGGCAAGTTCTAAGCGGGAATGTAGCAAAGTATGTGTTTTTCATAGGTGGGTTATATCTATGTTATAGATATATAATAGAAGTCTGGAAGCTATTCAGCAAGATAATGTACACATTAGAAGCTGTATAATTCTGAGAGGATTAAAGGAAAGGTACCCTTGAAGCACAATATCCACTGCTGCCCCATTGTTCCCTATGCTATGCAAGATACATGTTGGTTATACTAATCTATAATGCAGCTCTGAGGCCTACCTGACACTGCACCACCTTTGTTTGGAAATGTTTCCAGTCTTGAGTTTTGGTACCAGCTCATGTACAACATGTCAGCTTGCTGAAGGGCTTTCCATTGAATTGGGTGGATTCGGAGCCATGCATATGAATGTAAGACTTTGCAGGACTGATTTCTAATGCCGTGTACACACAACCGTTTTTAATGTCCTAGAAAAAACAAAGTTTTTCTCTACGTGATTCTTGTCAAGCCTGCCTTGCATTCACACAATCGTGTAAAAAAAAAAATGCTCGAGCAAAGCGCGGTGACGTACAACACCACGTACGACGTCACTATAAAGGGGAAGTTCCATTCAGATGGCGCCAACCTTTGGGCTGCTTTTGCTGACTTTGTGTTAGTAAAAGTTTGAGAGACTTTGTGCTTTTCAGTCTGTCACAGCGTGACGAATGTGCTATTTCCATTACAAACGCTAGTTTTACCAGAACAAGCGCTCCCGTCTCATAACTTGCTTCTGAGCTTGCGCATTTTTTTCACGTCGTTAAAGCCTACACATGACCGTTTTTTCATGACGAGAAAAATTTCGAGCATGTTCTGAATTTTTAATGGCCATTTTTCATGTTGAGGGAAAAATGCTCTGGAGCCTACACATGATCGTTTTTTTAATGACCATTTTAAAAAAATTGCATTTTTCATGTCATGAAAAACGGTCGTGTGTATGCGGCATAAGAGTCCAAGATTCAGCAGGTCTCCCAAAGAAGATCTTGTAGGTGCAATGCAGGTTAATTTAACTTCTATAACTGTACAAAGAACAGGATGCAGCAGTGGATAGGACACTTATACAGTAAGTGTACTAATTATTTAACATAACAGCTAATAACGTAATATATCAGAAAAAACATTTTGATTATGAAATGCAGTTTATGATTTCTGCCATGTCTGCCAGGTACGTGTGTAGAAATCTTAACCTTTTGTTTCTTGTGTGGCTTCTCCACCTTGGCACATCAGACCAGAAAATCTATTCAATAAGGCAAGTACAGATGTAAAAAATTTACTGATGCTTATACTTAGGATCTTGCTGACAAAAAGATGTAAATTGTTCAATAAAGAATGTAAAGTCACTGTATACAAGCTTAAGATTCTTGTTGAGTTAAGAGGTATCTTAATATAGCGCGGTCTTAACCCGAAGGTTTTTTTTGGCTCTGTACTCCTTGCTCTATTATTCATTTTTACACAGTTGTGTGTCTGGTTCTATGCATCTAGATCCAGATTCGTAAAAAAAAAAATGTTTTATTACCATGTACAAGAGGCCATAAAAGGACAGGGGTCAAATGCAAGCATGGAAATAAGAGGTTGTTTTCTGCAACCTCTCAACACTAATCCAGATTTCAGATCACCTCCAAAACTCCTCTCCTCGATCCCCATTAATGTACTGATCATCACATGTCAAAAGATGTTCCACCAAGAAGAATGAAAGTTTTTTTACAACCTACTGCTTCACCACGGCTCTGACATATCATCATTACCGCTGCCTAATGTAAGCATCTCTAACAGTACAAAGCCCACCACATTATCCTCAGCACTTCTGTCAGGTACTGAAATGTGAAGGGGCTGTATCAGTGACACACAGTGAGTGGACTGATTCCTTCTCTGTGGCCACATCTGCTCAGTTGGGAAGTTAGACCTATGGCAAACAGAGGCTCCTGCCTTAAAACCATAGAAGATATCCCTCCCCTCCATCCTTGCTAGCTAAAAAGGCCTTAGTATTGGCATTTAAAGTGGAGGTTCACCCAAAAACTCAATTTTTTAACATTAGATTGAGGCTCATTTTGTGAAGGGGAATCGGGTGTTTTTTTTTTAAATCGAAGCAGTACTTACCGTTTTAGAGATAGATCTTCTCCGCCGCTTCTGGGTATGGGCTGCGGGACTGGGCGTTCCTATTTGATTGACAGGCTTCCGACAGTCGCATACAGCGCGTCGCGATTTTCCGAAAGTAGACGAATGTCGGTGCGCAGGCGCCGTATAGAGCCGCACCGACATTCGGCTACTGGTGACGCGATGTATGCGACCGTCGGAAGCCTGTCAATCAAATCGGAACGCCCAGTCCCGAAGACCATACCTGGAAGCGGCGGAGAAGATCTATCTCTAAAACGGTAAGTACTGCTTCGATTTAAAAAAAAACACCCGATTCCCCTTCACAAAATGAGCCTCAATCTAATGTTAAAAATTGTTTTTCAGGTGAACTCCCGCTTTAATAAACTTTATGCTAACAATGTATCTGTCATCTGTAAACACGGCTCTAACTCCACAGTTCTGCTACAACTTGAAATGGATAAAACCTGTAGACATAGATGACATCAAATTTTGTAGACTTATTTGAAAATAAACCAAGAATCACAATGGCAAGAGTCAATCAAAATACTACTTGTATAATTAAATTGCTACAATTTGAACAAGTGAATGCAAACATTGAAGACCTCAGAAATCATTTGAGATGTGTGACAGAACCATCTCACTCTGTGCTTCCATCAGTATATCGCTTCCCCCAGTCTGAACATAGATATCAGATATTATAGCCACCTATTGCAACCAAGAACTAGGCAGGACTAGTTTAGCTGCAAAACTGGAACTCTATTGAATAAACTTGCACAGAATATATACCCCACAGGAGGACCCCTCAATCGTATTCCTCTAACAATACGAACTGTACACAGGAATATAAATAACATAACTAAGGAATAATTAATATAACTAAGCAACATAGGGCCAGATTGACAGAAGAGATACGACGGCGTATCTCCTGATACGCCGTCGTATCTCTGAGTGTATCAATGCGACTGATTCATAGAATCAGTTACGCATAGATAGCCCTAAGATCCGACAGGTGTAATTGACTTACACCGTCGGATCTTAGGATGCAATACTTCGGCCGCCGCTGGGTGGAGTTCGCGTCGTTTTCCAGCGTCGGGTATGCAAATGAGGTTTTACGGCGATCCACGACGGTTTTCGCGTTCGTTGCGTCGTCGCTAGTAATTTTTTCCCGTCGCAAAGTTAGGCCTGCTTTAACATGGCTTAACTTTAGATGAGCCATGTTAAAGTATGGCCGTCGTTCCCGGGTCGAATTTCAAATTTTTTTTTTGCGTAAGACGTCTGGGAATACGAAAGTACGTTACGCACGTCATCGTTCAAAAAAATGACGTCACTTCGCGCAAAGCGGGGTGGGAATTTCAAAACGGAGCATGCGCAGTACGTCCGGCGCGGGAGCGCGCCTAACTTAAATGGTACACGCCCCATTTGAATTAGACGGGCTTGCGCCCGAAGCCTTTACGTTACACCGCCGTAAGTTTACACGCAAGTGCTTGGTGAATCAGGCACTTGCGCTGAAAACTTGCGGCGGTGTAACGTATAGACTATACGTTATGCCGCTGCACTTATATGTGAATCTGGCCCATAGACTATAAATTACGTTAATTGAACAACTAGCCACAGGGTGACTCGGGTCTCATTCCAGGTCAGACTTGACTGCATCCAGCTCACAAATTACAATACACATTAATATAACTGTTAACATTCTGTAGCAGATGATAGGTGAGTTATTTAGCACAACTAGCAAAACAGACTATAGCAGGAAACCTACTTGGAATAAACACATTATGTCAGAGGACCCCAGTGGTTTGAGTGGATTACATGAACATCTAAAGTAATTGCTAAATCGAGGCATATCTCCCCCAAACATGGATATGGAACCTCTAGTTCCTAGAGTCTGTGTTTTTTGGGGAAACAAGAATCGAAAACAAGACCACTTCACGGATCCCCCCAGGCTCACACCTTCCAAAGAGTAGTGTTCCCTTCAATGCAAGGGCCCATAGTCGGTGGGTAAGAGGCTTGCTCCCAGTCCTCTCCAAAAGCACCTGTGCCGGCTAGGTCTGTCAAAGGATTCTTCAACTTTTGTATCAAAGCCTTCCCTGAATTTACAACTTTATGCAATATAAAGATGGTTGATTTATTACGGTTGTTGGTAATATTCAAGAGTATTCATAACTTCATATTCTGCACCTGAAACCAAACAAACTTTTTTTTTTTTTTTTTTTACTCAATCTTATCCCATTTTCTTCAACAAATTGGTCAGATTATCATAGGAAGTGATTCCAATTTAACATCAGGCCCATGTATATATTTCAAGATAATGTTTGGAATTTTCTGAAATGCTAAAAATAATTAAAAAAAAACAGACCCATACCAAGACCCACAATTGTCAAAAAATGAAACAACCCTCCAAACAGAACCACAAATTAGCATGTCTACTATTTTAATATAATTCTCCTGTAAAAACTGTATACACATCCATTTTATCGCTACTTTCATTTGTCTCTCAAGCTAGAATGTTATTGGCAATGTGGGTGGACCACCAGCCAGCAAAATTAATCATCTTTGATTCATGCTCCTGCTCTACACCAATTTCCACTGGTATTCACATGAATTCCTGCTTAATGATAAATCTATTCTTAAAATTATAGAATGGTAAAGTCTAAAAATATCAATCCCTAGGATACCTCCTGCCAATAAAACCCCTAAAGTAGGGCTGTGGAAATTATTAATTCCTCGATTAATCTTTAGTTTTTTTGATCGATCAAAATTCATTTGATTGGTACTCACCTCTCCGCCGGCTTCCGTCGGAGATCCGGTGACATCACGGACACCGCCGTGTGCATCTGAAGGGCTCCTTTGCTGTGCCTTTATATCTGCATGCCGACAGGACCTTACTATCTGCCACACGCAAGGGCTGTTGCACTTTTCTCTATCACTTCCCTCTATCAACCTGGGATTCTACAGCCATCCACTGGGAGCTGTGATAGTTCCCTTCACGGGACATCGACGTGCCGACAAACTGATGTTAACCCCTCCTCATCTGGATTCAGCAGTGGTATCGTTGTACACATTTTTATACCAATATCATACTTGGCTACATGTTTTTATGACTGCTTTTGCTACCGTTTGGTATTACTCGCACCATTTTTACAGTTTATGTAGCTACATCGATGTTATCTCCAGTGCAATATTTATTTTGTTACCTACTCAAAGACTAAATGTTTTAATGCTTTTCCCATCGAGCGCTGCCTTTGTGCATTTTTTGTATCCAGCTAAAAGTAGTTGGGTCTGTATGTGCGTTTATAATTAATCAAAATTAGTCGATAAAAAAAAAAAAAAAAAAAATTGATTAATCGATTTAATCGAACACAAAAATTTGAATCAGTAACAGCCCTACCCTAAAGCATTAATAGCATTGTGAGCAAGATCTAAAAAGGAAAAAACCAGGACATCTCTCTTGCTGCTTGTATAGATCATGGAACTCGCCATTAATTAAATCAACTTTTTCAAAATTACACTGAATAATAATCGATGAAAATCTCTCAGCTATTTTAAATGATAAATTGGTATGATAAAAAGTAATCAAACTTAACCTTGCTTAAGTATATACCTTTTTAAGATGGTAAATGGGTGACAGGAATCGTTGTGGGAAGACCACAAAGACCAGAGATATTCTCATATTATTGTATGGATGGCCTAGAACTTATAATAACCAACTACCGTTTAAAAGAAGGGGAAAGGATGGGGAGGAGTTGCCAGTCACATCTATTTGAGAGGGTCAGACCCTATCACTCAATCCCCATAATGTCTTCCAAGCCAAGCTTAGATGGCGCTTAAAAAGATCCGCTTTTATTTATGTAAAAGTGTTCTCCCAAAAGAAGCAAAATGGTTTGCTCTAATTGCTCATAAAGTACTACCTGGAGTTTGGCTTCAATTGGTTGTCTAAATCTGTTAGTCCATCCAACACCCCCCTTTCCTCAGACTGACAATGCTGCTTTCCAAAGATGCTCCTTCATCCAGAGTGGAGGCACTCTAATGCGGGAGGTGTGTTACTGGCCAGATAAGGTGAAAACAGAGGGGGGGGGGGGGGGGATGCATTAAAAAAAACGAATGCAGCTGACATCTCTGGTAAGCTGCAATATATTACATTTTTGGTTTTGGGTGTCATACCGCTTTAATTATCTTCCTGACTATAGAAGTAAAACAAACTGGTCTGTAGTTACTTTGTAAAGACTTTAAACCCATTTTAAATATAGGCACCACATTTTACGCCAGTCTAGTGGTACCAAGCCAGTCTAAAATTTAGAAACCAATAGCTAGATTGAGGTAGATCGTATTTACGCTACGCCGCCGTAAGTCAGAGAGGCAAGTGCTGTATTCACAAAGCACTTGCCTCCTAAGTTACGGCGGCGTAGCGTGAATGGGCCGGCGTAAGCGCGCCTAATTCAAATGAGGATGAGGTGGGCGTGTTTTATGTAAATGACTTGTGACCCGACGTGATTGACGTTTTTTACGAACGGCGCATGCGCCGTCCGTGGACATATGCCAGTGTGCATTGCTCCAAAGTACGCCGCAAGGACGTATTGGTTTCGACGTGAACGGAAATTTCGTCCAGCCCCCTTCACGGACGACTTTCGCAAACGACGTAAAATTTTCAAATTTCGACGCGGGAACGACGGCCATACTTAACATTGACTAGGCCAGCTATTTGTTCGACTAACTTTACGCCGGAAAAAGCCGTACGTAAGCGACATAAAAAAATGCGCCGGGCGCACGTACGTTTCTGAATCGGCGTATCTAGTCATTTACATATTCTACGCCGAACTCAACGGAAGCGCCACCTAGCGGCCAGCGTAAATATGCACCCTAAGATACGACAGCGTAGGAGACTTACGCCGCTCGTATCTTAGCCTAATTTAAGCGTATCTGGTTTCCATAATACGCTTACATTTAGGACGGCGTAGATTTAGAGTTACGACGGCGTAGCTACTGATACGCCGGCATAAAGCTATCTGAATCTAGCTACATGGCTTTCAAATAACGGAGCTGAACTCTTTGAGGACACATGAGTGTATGCAATCTGGTCCAGGTGCTTTTTTTATTCATCATTATTCCGTCTTATTGTGTTTTATCATATCAATATAAATTTTGAACCATTTTACTTAAATTTGCTGTGTTTGTCCCCAGTCACCAACTCAGAGTTATCTTGTAAAGGGCCTACATGCTCAGACCTGACCTTTTTACTATTAAAATATTTGAAGAATTTTTTAGGGTTTGTCCTACTCTTTTCCAACCTCCTCATTCATTTTGAGTTTTTAAATTGATTGATTTATTTCAGTTTTACATATTTTGTTAGTCTTCCTGTCCATCTCTCACAGTGCATTGAGAAAAAATAAAATACAAATCTGGTTGCCATAGACATCAGTCTATCTGTCTGACTATTCTCTCCTCAGAGATAAGTAAATGTAGTAAAGCTCTGATGCAGGGGCGACTGGAAATTGCGTCCTGGCGCCTGGGCTACACTGCAGCATCAGTCTAGATTCCTCTCACGAAAGCCCCCCCCCTCCCCCTCAGGTGGATGGAATAAGGTCACGCTGGCTGATAATTGAATCCACGGCTGTGCAACCCGCTGGCGCGGGATACACACTCCTGTGCGAGCTGGTGCCCTCATGGGCGGTGCTGCGATGAGCGTGGCTTGCTCTCACTGCCCACCTCTGACATCTTCCCAGTTTGACAGCTGGGGTTGAGGTTGTGGGCTTGATCAGTCACCCTTTCTTTACTGCCGCTGAGTGGACGAGGAGTGCTGCCTGTGAGTGCCCATCAGTGCCGCCTGTTAGTGCTGTCTATCATTGCCACCTCATCAGTACCCATCATTTACCGCCTCAGCGCAGCCACATCAGTGCCCATCAATTATTTTTGGATAATCTTCATGATGAACCAGGAAGATCCATCTGTGGTACCTGTGCTTTCCTATAGGTTGGTTTACGTGGAGGTGTCTGCAATGGTTGAGCACCTTTTAGCATAAAGATGTGATGTATTTGTTGTCATTTGGACATACTGGAGGAGTTTGCATGTTCTCCCAGCACTTGCGTGGGTTTCGTCCAGGTGCTCAAGTTTCTTCCCACGCTCTGAAGACATGCTGGTAGGTTAATTGGTTCCTGTCTAAAATTGTGTGCCTAAGATGACCACTTCATCATCTGCCGCAACAGCCGATGAAGCTCTTTCAGTAAACTGGGAGAAAAGCGCTATAGAAATAAAAATATAAAATAAAAATTAAATTCTGTTCATGTTCTATGCCTTTTGCAAATCCCTTTGTATATAATTGTGTGTGTATATAAGTTTATAAACTGAGGAACTGAAGCTGTTTTTTTTTTTCCCCCCTCAGTGCTAGATTGAGTGTAGTAAAGCAATTAGTATAGTCTTTCATCAGATTAAGTATAATTATACTAGACCTTAATAAAATAACAGCCATCCCCACATCAGACACAGAGCATAGAGCTGCTCCAGACTACTTGAGACTAAAAATAAAGTGCAGACCAGTTGCTGACGCCTACTCCTGTCTTCGAATGTCATGTTTAAAGATTGTAATTAGTTCTTCTCTATTATTATTCACTCTTTCTCTACATGTGCATATGTATTTGTTTGTTTTATAGCATCTTTATTCGCTTAGCTGCAGGTTCACCTTTACAGCATCATTGTGTTCAGATTACTGGATTATGTTTTTACAGACTAATAAACCTTGAAGTGAGACCTGATTTGTGACAAATGTTCAGCCATAGTTTTTGCAATGCAGGCATTTTTCTCCCATGTATTTGTGCTATAAATAAGGATTTGTGTCCTGCCTTCAGTGGGCCATTAGTAAGCAATTACCTAAAATTTAACAAGCATTTTTGTAGGGGCAGGTCAGTTCAACAAGGTGAACTAGTGTCTTGTCTATCCAAGGCATAGTGAGCGGTTTTCCTTGTCCAAATAAAAGAAAACTCAACCGAGTACAAAGATACAGAAGTAATTACAAAACAATCAGGTATAGAATGGGCACCATACAAGTTGTCTAAAGTTTGGTAAATGGTATATAAAAAAATAAACAAAACAGAAGACCAAACTGTAACAGAATGACCCATGACACCCAGAGACTTTTAAAGGATGAGGGGTACTCCTGTGCCAGCGTCACTAATGACTCTTGGGTCTAGGGTCATCCTGTGCCCCTTTTGGGCATAGGGTGACTGGGAAATATTAATTATAAATTACATGAGATGGGACATTACTGATAATTCATGTTGCAGGATATCTTGAGATATTACAGGTGGTTATTCTGACCCCACCAGGTCAGTGGAGTGTTTTCATTCAATGCGAGGATACATGCTTTTGAGGTGTTGGGGCTGCTCCTAGACTTTCCATTGTGAGATGCTATTTCAGTCCATAAAGGTCAGATGTCTAGCTTTTAGGTGTTAAGTCAGCCTGGCTAAGACCTCTTATTATGTATGCTAATACTGTTTTATATGTGGAATGTGACTTGTCAAGCTGTAGTAATTACCTCCTCTAATTGCGGAGACGGGACGTCTGGAATATGACTAATGATTAGCTCAACTGGATGTCATTGTCTAAGAAAAGGTGTATTGAAGCCCCCCCCCCATTGTGTGCTGTGTGGGTGGAGAGTTTTGTCCCTGTGATTAACTTTAACATGCTCTACTGTATATAAGAAAGCTAAGATACCATTTAAAAGTGTTCATACATTTTGAAACCAGAGAACAGAGCTGTGCGTGTCTCGTTCATTCTGGGAAATGGAATGGATCGTGTCTGCTAGATTGTGAAGCGTCAGATAAGCTGTCGTGGTTGATGGAATGGGAATATCGTAAACTGTGGTGACTGTTACACAAACCATTTCCCTTTTTTTGGCCTTCAAAATAATCGCGATCCTTGACAAAACACTTATGCCAACAGTCCTAAAGCTGGAAACTGTCAGTATAGGCCTCATTAGGAGTCGATTTCAGAACCGCTGTCACACATTCTTGGATTGCCGCCATGTCTGCAGAACTTGTGCCTTTCATGACACTCTTCAGGTAGGGAAAACAGAAGTCGTGGGGAGTAAACGGTGAACGTCATTCCATCGATTACCACTTGGATTCCAGTTCAAACTGGTAGCACCAAGCCTCATCCCCTGTGACGATGGTTCGCAGAAAGATTGGATCCTGGTCACACATGTAAATGTCATGAGGTTTGCATCCATTTTCCTTTCTGTTCGTCTGTCAGCTTGAGTGGCACAAACCAGGAACAGATCTTCCGCTTACCCAAATCTTTGCAGACAATGGTACACACTATGTCCTTGCTAATAACCAGTTCCTCCGCCATCAGTCATAGTCGGTTGACAATCTCGTGCCAGCATTTCACACTCGCATAATAATGTCTGGTGTTCTGCTTGTTAATGGCCAACCCAAACTTGGCTAATCCCTTCCTGTCGCAACAGCGTGTAAACAGTTTCTGCTCACGGCTTCTATCCCATACACTTGCACTAGCATTTCATGCATCTCCTTTATCCCCAACTTGTAGCAGATCTTGATGTTCATTCATTGCTCCATTGCCCTACCTCTTACATTGACTAAGTTTGACTTCCTGCAGTGGGTTTACCCTGACGGTCACGTGTACTCCACACTAGGTGGCGCTTCTCGACATGTCTCTTGATAGACATGTGAATGCGCTCACACCTGGACCATGTTGCTGTTGAGATATTGGCCCATTCACCAAACTTTTTAGACACATCTTGTATGTCACAAGCATCTCTGATACCAGAGTGCAAGGTAAATATTCCAAAAAGGTGACCTCAAAGTAACATAGCAGTAACTCATACTGTTATGATCAAGGTCAACTCAAGGCATCATAAAGAGGTATGTAGCTAAAAATATAAACCGTAAAATAAAAAAATGTTACAAGTAGAAGAGGAGCTGAATAGGCTCATGTAATACAAGATGATGATCTCTGTAGACTACGATCTCAAAAGTGTGGAACATTTAATGCCGCGTACAGGCGATTGGACATTCCGACAACAAAGCCATGGATTTTTTTCCGACGGATGTTGGCTCAAACTTGTCTTGCATACACACGGTCGCACAAATGTTGTTGGAAATTCCAAACGCCAAGAACGCGGTCACGTACAACGTGTACGACGGTACTATTAAAGGGAAGTTCAATACCAGTCGTGTTAGAAGTTTGGTGAGAGACGCTTTTACTGCCTCGTGCTTTTCAGTCAGTTACAGCATAATGAATGTGCTATCCATTACGAACACTAGTTTTACCAGACCGAGCGCTTCCGTCTCGTACTTGATTCAGAGCATGCGTGGAATTTTGTGCGTCGGAATTGTCCACACGCAATCGGAATTTACGAGAACGGATTTTGTTGTTGGAAAATTTGAGAACCAGCTCTCAAATTTTTGTTGTTGGAAATTCCGACAGAAAATGTCCGATGGAGATTGCACTCGGTCGGAATTTCCGACAACAAGCTCCCATCGAACATTTGTTGTCGGAAATTGAGCGTGTACGCGGCATAACATTTCTGCAAAATTAAGACTGAGCTACAACTCTGGTTAAATACATCATCGTAGTGTTTGCTTGTCCCCCTTTCTGGTCCTACCCTACTTAAAATTGATTCCCTGTCATTCTGTCTGCCTGCTGGAGTTGGTAGACATTAAGTTTAAAGTTGACCTGATAAAAGTGAATATTTGCTATGTTCAAGTGAACATTCTAGGAATGTTAATTCTACTGTTAATACGACCCTGAAAAATAAGTGTACTTCCTGGTGTGTGGTAGTGCCTAGGCACTCCTGTGCCCCCAGCTTCAAAGCTGTGTGTATATACAGCGTGAGAACTAAACAATGCTGTCTCTGACTGATGGTGTCAGGAGAGTTGTACTGAGATATAAGTATGTCACTACTGTGCTGCTCTGTTTTCCTTGCTGGAGGCTCTCATGTCGGAAAGCAAAGTCCTGCTTCAGCCAAGATGGTTATCCCCCACACAAAGACACCAGTGCAGAGCAAGACCTGGTATGACAGTAATGGGGAGGAAAAGATCAGCTGCCAAGAGACCACAGTCAAAACTGATGACTAGTCATTTTGCCCTCTCCCCTTTTTTTTGGGGGGGGCGCAGCTTCCACAGTTTAGTTTCTCTTTAATCTTGTTTGAGTTTATGCAGCATTTAAGGACTTGCTCACTTGCATGTTTATTGCCTGCTCAGGCACCCAGTGCGCCATTGTGCGAGGAACAGGAGTGTTTTACCCTCCATCTATACTTGGAAAGTGTTTGTGTTTTTTTTTTTTTTTTTTTTTTTTTATCTACCACTGACTACTAAGCCCACAGCATTGTTTACATTCATTGATGTCAGGGCATTTTGCACTTCCATTGGCCACGGTCTGACTGCCCTAAGGTTTGAAGGACAGTAAACTGCCCCTTTTGCTTCAAAAGTTTGGAGACCGCTCCTTTTTAATGGGTGAATTTAATGGCAGGGGAGCGAATGGAATATGAGAGGGTCCTTCATGGGCAAAGCACAGGTTACCTTTACCATAACTATTTTCAGAGTCTGCATGTAGGGAAAAAAAAAAACGTGTTAATTTATCCAACTGTCATGCAGTCCAAAACGATGTGTATAAGCTAGTGTTGGTCATATAGTGTATATTTAGGCTAGGAATCCTAGACACTTATGTCTTTTTTTGCTTATCCCTTTTCATCAACCATATGATTTTATAACCTCAGAATAAAATATGCTGCAGAAATGGGGTATTCGTCCCATGTACTTTAAGTACAGGACTACAACTGAACAATAGAGAGCAAGACCTGTCAAAGAAATTGCTGCATGTTGCATACCCTTTGTAACTCCTTTCACCTGCACTCATCCGCTTCAGTAGGCTGCTGGATTTTCCCAAGTCTTCAGAAGAATAAATTCACCTTTATGAAAATGTTACAATACATGTTCTATCTTAAATAGAGGTGTATTACTAACGCAACACCCACTGTCATAATATCGTGCATGGGTGGACTACAAGTCTTGTCTATCACTGCGCAGAATATAGTTCTTTTTTTTTTTTTTTTTTTTAAGTGTATTTTGTGTGTGTGTACTCGAGAGAGGAGCCGGACTGCAGGAGTTGGGAGTAGGCAGGCCTCCCCCAGAGGCAATCTGTCATCTTTCTCCATGCCCCGGGTGGCAATGGCGGGTGTGTGAGGGGGTCCTCCCACACAGCCCGCCCTACCTGCTCTGCTTTGAAGCCCAACGGGGCAGAGGGACTCCCTATAAGGGAGTGAGAGGATCTAGCCTGCTCAACCAGCCCCGTTAGTCCTTCGCCTCTCTTTTTAGAGACCGTGTGGTCAAAGTGCGTGCATGTTAACCCAATTTCGAGTGCGTGTAAGTGTGGTGGTTTTTGTGGGAGGGGGGTGGGCGTACTAAGCGGAGGCTTACCTCACATAGCACACCCACCGGGAGCCGGGCTGATACCACCAAACTCAGTTCACATGTAGCCGAGACCGGGATCCGAACCCCTAGCTGCAGAGGTGAATGGCTTGCAGACTATAGTTCTTAATGAATTGTGAGGGCACTGAGTGCTTTTGTAGTTCATTGACACATCCTGCAATTGAGTAACTGTCTGTCTGTCTGTCTGCCTTTATGGGAGGTGCGGGCAGACCGTGTACTGAGAGTCTGCAGGATCCTGACATTGCACCCATGATCTGCTGATCACAAGTGTAATCCTCCCCAGACTAAAAAAAAAATGGCGTTCTGACGACTAGTAAAGCCTGGAGAGGTGACGTCGCCCATAGACCTTCCATTACCCATCTATTTTTGGCACTCCCTCCAATCCCCTGCAGCCACACTGGCTGACACAAAGGGTGGAATCACATGACCAGACCAAAGCGGTCGAAAATGGGTAGGTATACAGATCTTTCTTACACAGGATAGTAAGCATGTTAAGAGGGGGAGAGGGCAGTTTTAAGAACAGTGGGGGGTTAAGCCCGAAATTACACTTTGAAGATATGGTATTGATGTTTTTACTGAGTACATTACATTGTTTTACTTTAAAGGGGTTGTAAACCCTTGTGTTTTCTAACTTTAATGCATCCTATGCATTAAGGTGCAGAACCTTCGGTCATGCAGCAGCCCCCCAGACCCCCCGTTTTACTTACCTGAACCCATTCTTTCTTTCCCCGGAGACAAGCACACCAGCTCTAGCCGGTGTCTCATGTCCTGGTTGTATAGCTTGATAGCAGCGCAGCCATTGGTTCTCGCTGCTGTCAATCAAATCCAATGATGCAGGCGACGTGGGATTGTGCCGAGTCTTGCTGTCTGTGTCAATAGATGCAGTAGCAGGACACGGGAGCGTGCCCGCATGGGTGTCCCGAAGGAGAGCGCTTCTCTGGGGCACTAAAAAGGAGGAGCAACAGGTGCTGCTGAGGGACCCCAGAAGTGGAGGATCAGGGCCACTCTGTGCAAAACCAACTGCACGGAGGAGGTAAGTACGACATGTTTGTTATTTAAAAAAGAGGGTTTAGTAACCCTTTATTATTTTATTTTTTTGTGTGTTTTTCATGCACTGGGCTCCAGTGAATGGTCCGAGACCCCTCTGGCACCTGTAACATGCCCCAGAAGGCTGCAGGCAAATAGAGAGGGGCAGACTTCTGCTCAGATCACCTAGAAAGTAAGAAAAAGTACCTATAATCAAAACTAGATACCCCCCAAGAATAAATTGCCTAATGTGATAAAGGAGGAGGTGGGGCATAAAGCAGAACCTACCCTTTTGGGTGGAGTTCCACTGTCACAGAGATATGTAGATTGGCCACTAGAAGTGGGGTAATTTAGCTGCTACAGTGTACTACTATACTTTTAACCAGCTATTGGGAAATGGTCAAATAACACACAGACCTCCAATATAGGGGTGGGGAGCACTAAAGCACAATCAAGTAGCGGCAAGAGGAATGCAGTGGGAGGGGGAATGTGTCAGTCTCTGCATTCCTCTTGCAGCTGCTTCTCTCAGGAAAGTGCTTACAGCCGAGACAAGCTGCAATTATGAAGCAGCTATCTCCTTCCTAACTGTTTTTTCAGATTGGCATGAGGGTAGGGGGGCAGTTTGGCCCTCATAACTAGGGTTAGGAAGCACCTAACATGGGAAAAAGTATTACATGTACTATGCCCCATAGGAGATAAACAGTAAAGTGGTTTGTTAATAACTGAGTCGGCTTCTATTGTATGTGATCTATGCTGCAGTTGATATTTACTCTGCTACTCATGTTTTGCTCCTTCTGATTGGTGAAAAGGTCCAACAGAGATCTGTTGGCTGAGAAAGGATAAGGTCGCGTACACACGATCGGTCCATCCGATGAGAACGGTCCGAAGGACCGTTGTCATCGGTTAACCGATGAAGCTGACTGATGGTCCGTTGCGCCTACACACCATTGGTTAAAAAAACTATTGTGTCAGAACGCGGTGATGTAAAACACAACGACGTGCTGAAAAAAAACGAAGTTCAATGCTTCTAAGCATGCGTCGACTTGATTCTGAGTATGCGCGTTTTTTAACCAATGCTTTTGCATACTAACGATCGGTTTAAGACCTATCGGTTAGGCGTCCATCGGTTCAATTTTAAAGCAAGTTCTCATTTTTTTGACCAAAGGTTAAAGAACCTATGGGGCCTACACACGATCGGTTTGGACTGATGAAAATGGTCCTTCAGACCGTTCTCCTCTGGCGATCCTATCGTGTGTACGCGGCCTCGAGTGAACCTTATGTATCTGATTACCAGGAAAAGTTTTCTTATAAGATACACAATATCTGAGATTGGCTTTCTTCTTTCTGGGTTTACAGGTTGAACTATTTGCTTTTAACATGTTCCCTGCTTCTCTTTTTTGATGTGCATTAAAAGAGCGCTATGATATCCTTTTTTTTCTGGCGAGTATTTTTGGAACAGTGTGCTAAAATGTTAGTTTCTTTTGTAGTTGAGCGATGCACCTTGCCTTTTGATTGTGTACTTTCAGTGAGAACTACATGCTTTTTCTCTTCAGTTTGTCATCAACAGTGCCAGAGCGTGACCTGACTGTCATATATTTTGTACCTAGACTTGTTTTTCTGATGTTTTACAATGCTTTCCTATAAAGTGTGCATTTTTGCTTACGGAATACTGAAAGCAACACTTTGAAGTCTAACTAAAAGCTAAACTTTTCAATATGATTTTGATAGTAGCAAGGGCACAGAACCCCTATCATGTTTTTTATTGCTGTCTTTGAAGCCCCTTAAGGGTGATTGACCCTTTCCATTTGTCCCGTTTACCATTATCACTAAGAGTAAAAGTAATAAAGAAAAAAACATTATTGTCTATTGACACTAAAATAGAGACGGGAGGGGTAATTTTCCAATGGAAACACTATCGCTGATGATCATAATGACAAACAGGAATTTCCTCTCGCTTCCTGTTTTTGGCTGTGAGACAGGAAGTGAAGGGAAATGTCCCCAATGACCCCCAAATGGCAAAAAATGGACAGGAGTTATAGTCCTGCCTTACTCTTTGTAAAATAGGCAAACGATGGGCCAGATCCTCAAAGAAGTTACACTGGCGTATCTATTGATACGCCACGTAACTTCTAGTTTGCTCCGGCGTATCTTTGTTTTGTATCCACAAAACAAGATACGCCTGAAGCTGGGCTAGATCCGACTGGCGTACGTCTTAGTACGCCATCGGATCTAAGGTGCATATTTACGCTGGCCGCTAGGTGGCGTTTTCATTGATTTCCGCGGCGAGTATGCAAATTAGCTAGATACGGCGATCCACGAACGTACGTCCGGCCGGCGCATTTTTTTACGTCGATTCTGTAAGGCTTTTTTCGGCGTATAGTACCCCTGCTATATGAGGCGTATCCTATGTTAAGTATGGACGTCGTTCCCGCGTAAGTCGTTCGCGAATAGGGCTTTGCGTAGAATGACGTTCACGTCGTAAGCATTGGCTTGTTGCGGGTTAATTGCGAGCATGCGCACTGGGATACCCCCACGGACGGCGCATGCGCCGTTAAAAAAAAAACGTAATTTACGTCGGGTCAAGACGTATTAACATAAAACATGCCCCCATCACATCCATTTGAATTGCACGCCCTTACGCCGCCAAAGTTACACTACGCCGCCGTAACTTGCGGCGCAAATTCTTTCAGGATAAGGAAAATACGCTGTAAGTTACGGCGGCGTAGTGTATCAGAGATACGCTATGCCGGACGCAACAATGCGCCACGCTACGTGGATCTGGCCCAATGACTTTAGTTCTACTTTAACCCCTTCATGTTGACGTAACACATATATGCAGCCTCACGGAAGTGTCCTTTTTCTGTGGGGCCGCATATGTGCATATTGAACCCTAAATTAAGTTGTGCAAAAAGTGTCACCAAAAAAGTAAACATCTCAGTGATAGCTGCACTCACAGGCCCGGATTCACGTAGAAAAGCGTATCTTTGTGCGGGCGTAACGTATCCCATTTACGTTACGCCTCCGCAACTTTTACAGGCAAGTGCCGTATTCTCAAACGAAAGTTGCGGCGGCGTAGCGTAAATAGGCCGGCGTGTGTTATGTTATTTTTATGTGACCCCACGTAAATGACGCTTTTTACGAACGGCGCATGCGGCGTCCGTGAAAGTATCCCAGTGCGCATGCTCCAAATTAACCCATAAGAAGCCAATGCTTTCGACGTGAACGTAAATGACGCCCAGCCCTAATAGCAAACGACTTGCGCAAACAACGTAAAATTTTCAAAATTTGACGCGGGAACGACGTCCATACTTAACATTGGTACGCCTCCATATAGCAGGGGTAATTTTACGCCGGGAAAAGCCTAACGTAAACGGCGTATCTGTACTGCGTCGGCCGGGCGTACGTTCGTGAATTCGCGTATCTAGCTGATTTACATATTTTTAGGCGTAAATCGGCGTACACGCCCCTAGCGGCCAGCGTAAATATGCAGTTAAGATCCGACGGCATAAGACTTACGCCGGTCGGATCTAATACAAATCTATGCGTAACTGATTCTAAGAATCGGGCGCATAGATACGACGGCTCAAACTCCGAGATACGACGGCGTATCTGGAGATACGCCGTCGTATCTCCTTTGAGAATCTGGGCCACTGTATGTCCACATAAATATAGACACAAAACGAATCAATCCAAAAAGTGTTGCACTATCCGCATACATTTATAACAAATATCTAATCAAGTGAAGGATCAAAAAAAATCAAGAAATCTAATTTGCATATAGAGATGCATTAAAGAAAGTTCATATATGATCCAATAACGTCCATCAAAAGAAGAAAAGTGCTCTTGTGCAAAAAGTTCAATAATGCACATGTGTTGGCAAAATAAAAGATTTCTTCACATCCAAAAGTGCACATCCTACTCGCAAGCTGCTTACCAGCTACTATGACTCCCAGATGGGAGTCTGGCTGCACTTTATCCCATTATGTCCATGGGATGGATGTAAATGAGTGGTGATTTCAAGGTGGATTATCGCATCAACAGGATGATCATCAATGGGCTCAGAGAGGGAGAGACAAAGGAGGGACCTCGTAGGGTAGTAATTCAAAGTTCAAGGCTTTTTAATGAAGGTTAACACTACTTGCAAACAGGCAGGGATAAAATTGCATATAGTGCAGTGGATCACATACAGACACCCCAGATAGGTACCATAAACCGATCACAAACAGTGAAACTGGGATCCTTCACCTCAGAAAAACGCACGGTGCCATGTGGGGTCCCCCAAGGATCCCCCCTATCACCGGTGCTGTTTAATATCTATCTTCGTCCTCTCTTTGATATTATCGGTAGCCAAGAACTACTCTATCACTCTTATGCAGACGACACGCAGTTGTATTTTCGCATCTGCCATAAAAAGGATCATCATCTCAGATTAGAGAAATGTCTCTCTTCAATAGAAAACTGGATGACTAAGAGTTATCTCAAACTCAATAGCGCTAAAACTGAACTCTTTATCTTCGATGCCAGTTGGAAGAAACAACCGACAACAAACTGGACACCATCTCCCATCCTGGGACAAATCATCTCCCCTAGCTCCAAAGTCAAAAGTCTGGGAGTCACGTTTGACACCTTCATGACAATGGACGCACAAATAGGGTCAGTAGTCAGCGGGGCGCACCATTTGATGCGCCTACTACGCAGACTGATTCCATTTATCCCCAAAGAAGACGTAGCAGTCGTGGTGGGAACAATCGTGAATTCCAGACTGGACTATGCAAATGCCCTTTACCTCGGGCTCCCCAAGTACCAAATCGCTCGTCTTCAAGTCGTACAGAATACGGCCGCCAGACTGGTGACTGGGAAAAAATCTTGGGAATCAATCTCACCTTCATTGAGATCCCTTCACTGGTTGCCAGTGAAAGACAGAATTGCATTTAAAGCACTCTGCCTGACACATAAGTGCATCCATGGGAAGGCTCCTAGATATCTATGCGACAAGATCAAACCGCACAATTGCAACCGCATTCTGCGATCCACCGACCAAAATCTGGTCAAGGTTCCTAAAACCAAATACAAGTCCAAAGGAGAAAGAAGGTTTGCTTTCCAGGGCCCCAGGCTTTGGAATGCTTTACCAACCAGCATTCGGTTGGAGCAAAACCACCTGTCCTTCAGAAGGCAGATCAAAACCCTGCTTTTCTGATAGGCATGAGACACAAACAACAAGCGCCCAGAGGCGATTCAGTTCGCATGTGCCGCGCTATATAAATTTTTTCATTCATTCATTCATTCATAAGGTCGCGTTTCAAGGGATGAAGGATTATAGCAGTGAGTGTCATCCAAGTTCTATTTATAAGTATAGCTTGCACATACTTGAGTATCTCCCTTTGTGCTGGGAGTATGCTGCGTCTCAAAGGGCCCCGTCACTCCCGGATCTGGGTCACCTGATCGCTGTGGTAGCCTCTGATTGGCTACAACCGTGATCAGTCTCTGTGAAGCCTGCACCCTGTGTTTCCTTATCTGTGTAAAATAAATAAATACCTAGATCGAGATTTGATATAGGTCAGTGCCAGAGTTGGTGATTGGGTCAAAGGTCAGGGTCAGTATATTTTGGGCAGGATTTTTTTTTTCTTCGTATCCCTGTCAGTGTCAGTGTGTTTTTTTTTTAATTTTTTTTATTTAGGTAAGACAAAAAACAAAACAAAGTGCGCACTATTGTTTCTGGGCTGTACTACACATACAAACAACAACCAAAATACACATATGTGGTTTTGCTGCGACGAGCAGGAGAATTAATTTTAGGTTGTTCTTTGGTGGTAGGTTATGGTAGTAACAAAAATATTAGTGCTGTCAAGCAATTAAAATTTCTAATCGCGATTAATCGCATTAATGTCATAGTTAACTCACGATTAATCGCGCGATTAAGGAGGTTCACCCTTTAAAACTTTTTTTTTTTTTTTTTGTTTTCTTATTTATTTTATTTTTTTTTATAATATTAAATTGTGTTTTTTTATTTTTTTACATTTTGATCACTTTTATTGCTGTCACAAGGAATGTAAACATCCCTTGTGACAGCAATAGGTGGTGACAGGTCCTCTTTATGGAGGGATCGGGGGTCTAAAAGACCTCCGAGCCCTCCTTTGCACTTCAAAGTATTCAGATCGCCGAAAACGGCGATTCTGAATACTGTGTACTTTTTTAAATCCGGCGCCATTGGCAGCCGAGAAACCCGGAAGTGACGTCATGACGCCGCTTCCGTGGTTTCAATGCGGAGACTGAATCAAAGCCGTTTACGGCTTAGTGTCAGTCTCCGCCTGGACACAGAAGGCGCCGGATGGAAGATCGGGTCTCCCGGTGGGACGGGAGGCCCGGTTGCGGGCGGTATTACCGCGCTTTCCCATTGATTTCAATGGGAAGGCGCGGTATAGGAGCGGTGAACACACCGCTCCTATACCGCGGTAAAGATGCGGCTAGCAGGACTTTTGGAGCGCTCCTGCTAGCGCACCGCTTCAATGTGAAAGCCTTCGGGCTTTCACATTGAACACTACAGGGCATGATTTTTCATGCGGTATAGCAGCGCTATTTTTAGCGCTGTACCGCATGAAAAACGCCCCAGTGTGCAAGGGACCTAAGTGCCGGTTCACACTACAGCGACATGAAAGTCGGCACGACTTTGCGAGGCAACTTCAAGTCGCCTCCCGGACAGGCAACTTTGGCTGTAATCAAACAATAATCCGCTCTGTAGGAGGGAGGGGTTTGCCTGAGAACTATTTTCTCTTTCTGTAAAGTTGCTTCAGTTAAGACACTGATCCAACTTTGGAGGCAACTTCCATTGAAATCAATGGGTACAAGTCGCCTAGAAGTAGTACAGGAACCTTTTCTGAAGTCAGAGCGACTTCAGTAGTGTGCATTAGGACGGCTCTCATTCACTTTAATCTCTCATGTCGCACGACTTGGAAGGCGACACAAGTCGGATCAGATTTTTAGCCTTTAAAGTCTACATTAACAAATCACAGACCGGTCTCGGCTACATGTGAATTGAGTTTGGTGGTCTCAGCCCGGCTCCCGGTAGTTGTGCTATGCGAGGTAAGCCTGCGCTTAGTACGCCCACCCCCCTCCCACAAAAACCACCACACTTGCACGCACTCGAAATTGGGTTAACATGCACGCACTTTGACCACGCGGTCTCTAAAAAAGAGAGGCGAAGGACTAACGGGGCTGGTTGAGCGGGCAAATCCTCTCACTCCCTTATAGGGAGTCCCTCTGCCCCGTTGGGCTTCAAAGCGGAGCAGGTAGGGCGGGCTGTGTGGGAGGACCCCCTCACACACCCGCCATTGCCACCCGGGGCATGGAGAAAGGTGGCAGATTGCCTCTGGGGGAGGCCTGCCTACTCCCAACTCCTGCAGTCCGGCTCCTCTCTCGAGTACACGCACAAAATACACTTAAAAAAAAAATCACAGACAAATTATACCATATTTGCTTTTTCCAAAGCAGCAGATTCTCTAACTAATAAGCCAAATAAAATATATTTTTGCAGTTTTTTAAAGATTTTTTTTTTTTTCACTGTAGAAGTAACAAGATCTAAGTTAAGTTCTGTCCAAACATATTAATTTTAGAAGAGATGGATAGAATGAGTAAGGATTAGAACCTCGTTCTGGTTTTGTTTTAGAGTGTATGTTACCTCAAATTCTATTATTGAGTATATTTTAGCATTATGTCAGCCTGCCACGTGTACTCTTTCAGTTGGATGCTGAGTTGCTGACAACACGTCAGTTGTTGGCTAGTCATTGCAAAACAGCAACTAAAAGGCTGTCCGCCTGTAGCAGGAAGTGTTTTTACTGGTGGGGTTTCCAGTAAACTTTGCAAGAATATTATACAAAATGATTTGCGTAATTCTTGCGCACCTTACATTAGACGGCAGGCCACCACTGCTGGTAGGGGGGGGGAACAAAATGATCTACTGAGAGAAAACTAAAGGCAAAAGGTTTTTTTCTTCGAACTTTGGCTATGAATTACTCCAAGGTGCCTGCAGGTTCAGAAGTCTGTGAATGCTTTTTTTTAAATAAATAAAAAATTTCTTATTGGGAATGTGTAAATGTTAGTATATACAAAACCTGTATATGGCTCCAAATTTTTAAATTCGATTTAAATTTGGTAGAAAGAATTGATACCCATATTGTATTAACATAAATGGCTAATGCCTCGTACACACGACCAGTTTTCCCGTCGGGAAAACTGCCATGACAGTATTTGGCCGGGGAAAACTGCCCGTGTGTATGCTCCATGGCAGTTTTCCCAACAGGAAAACCACCAGGAATCCGGGCGGGAAAAATTAGAACATGTTCTCTTTTTTCCTGCCGCGATTCCCGGCTGTCTTTTTCCCGGCAGTTATCCTATGGGAAACGCTGCGGTGGAGCATGCACACGGTTGTGTTGCCCGGCCAAAGCTCTCATGGCAGTTTTCCTGCCATAAAAACCGGCCGTGTGTAGGGGGAAAAAGCTGCCCAGCATGTTCTTGGCTTTCCCCTCTGGTTTCCCAGCAGTAAAAAGTCTGCCGGGAAACTCGTACGTGTGTACGAGGCATTATACAAATAAATGGGGGCTCTGATGGGGTGGACGTGTAGAATACAATATAATGCATGTCGCATTCATTACACCTGTAAATATTTATATACCCCAGGTACAGAGAAAAATTATACTGTGTGTTGCTAAAAGTAAAATTCCCTGCTGTACAATGACGGTGTAAGAAAACACTCTGGTCCTTGCATGCAAGGGTGACTCCTCAGGTGGCTGCAAGTGAAAGAAGTCAACCTGATACAGGAAACCTGGGGCAGTGATTATGGCACAGGATTGAAACCTAGGTACAGAAATAAAAGATAAAGAAGCTGCATACTCGGTAAGTAATTAACTGCTTGCCGACTGCATCACGTAAGATTTTGGCGATAGATCGGCTCTTGAACCGGATCACGTAACTAGTAGGTGACTCGGCACGTTTGGGTAGGGCGCACCGTGGCCGTGCTGTGATTAGACACAGCAGAAGCTGATCAGCGTGTGTCGGCCAATGGATGTCCACCGACACCTGCTGATCGGCGAGGAGAGGCACAGAATAGAGCTCTGCCTGTCGGTGGGGATGTGCTGGGTTTTGTTTCCTTGCAAAGCAAGAAATAAAATCCAACACATCCCTTTGTAAAAAGAGCATATAGTAAACACAAAAACCCTAGTTAGGCACACATTTCACCCTTTGATTGCCCTAGATCTTTAAACCCCTTTCCAGTCGGTGTCATTAGTACAGTGACCGTGCTCTGGTTTCAACAAAGTCTCAAAAGTGTCAGATTGTCTGCCGCAATATCGCAGTCCCACTATAAGTCGTTGATCGACGACATAACTAGTATAAAACCAATCAATATACTTTCAGATTTTTTTTTTTTTTTCGACAAATGTTGCAGAATACTTATTGGCCTGTATTTATAAACACATTTTTACGTTTTTTTTATATATATATATATATATATATATATATATATATATATATATATATATATATATATATATATATATATATATATATATATATATATATATATACTGGTATATATAATATATATATCGTGGTTCTTCAAGATAAAATGCCATTTTGTTCACACATTGGCACAATTGCACTGAGCTTTTAAGTTTAACAAGAAAGAAAGCCAAGAGTTTTTACTTTGAACAGTGGCCTGGAGTTCATTTCTGAGATTTATTAGATGTGACAACATAATTTAGTTTGTGTAGGCACGCTGAGGGGCGCTCAGCATGCTCTCATATTATCTGTTTCTTTTTGGTGCAGCAGAAGGCCTCGTGAAAAGTGACATTATTATAGCGGCATCTGCTCTCTCTTGTTAAGTATTGCTGAAAACAAATTTAGGTGGGCTTTAAAGGTACGCTCCAGGTAAAAGGGAAAATGCAACCTTGTGTAGGATACTGGGAACAAAGCCAGCCTATCCCGTTATTTTTTATTTTTTTTTGTCTGTAATTTGGTGATCCTGGAACAAAACTGTTAAAGATGCTAGAGCACCCTTCTTGCTCTTAAAGTGGTTGTAAACCCCAAAACACATAAAAAAAAAAAAAAAAGAAAGACAAAGGCATAATGACTAGCATACTAGCTCATTATGAATTACTTACCTTAGATTGAAGCCCCTGCAGCGACCCTAGTTCCTCTCCTCCGCCATGATACCCGGAGTGACTTCTGGGTATCGACGCTCCGGCACTGTGACTGGCAGGAGCGGCGATGCCGTCACTCCCGTGCATGCGCTCGGAACCGGCACGATCCCCGCACATGTACGAGTTTTCGGCACTTTCCCATTCAAGACCTATGCATTAAGGTGAAAAAACATCCGACAATACCAGCCCCTCCCCCGAGCCCCCGTTATACTTTCCTGACCCCTCGAAAGTCCCACACTCCCCCCGAAATCCTCTTCGCTGCTTAGCCTGGCCGTTGATTAACTACACTGTATGGATTGAAAGAAGCACAGCCATAGGCTTGCGCTGCTGTCAATCACATCCAATGACACGCCCGATTGGACTTGTGTACACACAATTGAATAATCTGACAACATACATTTGTTGTTGGTAAATTTTAAAGCACGCTATCCAACATTTGTTGGCGAAAAATCTGACAACAATTGTCCGGAGCATACAAAAGGTCGGATTTTCCGACAACAGCCTGTCCTCACACAATTCCTGTTGGAAAATCCGATCGTATGTACGGGCCTTTAAAGTGAGTGTTTGTTTTTATGTCCAGACAAGCTAAACTCTTCAAATGATATTATAGAAGGGGCCGTTTTGTATTTGGATGTTCTTTATTAATTAGTAATGGCGGGTGGTGGCAGCACGTTCCAGTGTTCTAGTCTTTTTGCCATTTGTCTAACACGCTACTAGACTCTATTACTCTCTGCTTGATGTGCCTGGCTGTGATATAATAAAGAGACATTACTGTAGTCACTGAAAATGCCACAGGCAAATATCATTAAAATGTATTTCATTAAAATAGTGACAGGTCATTTCCTTTCTGGAGACAAATGCTCTTATTATTGTCTGTTTTTGTGAGAGGGGTAATATGTTTGTGCCAAAGCTTTAAAATTGGGAATGTAAATCTTTACACTTTATACAGACTTGTTCAATAAAACGGATCAATGGGGAAATTTCAGCATTCATAGCAACAGAAATAAGTCCAACTTTACTAAAGTGAGTTGCATGGTATTGTACACCCTATCAACACCCATCATACCATAAGAACATACCTAAAATATAAAATAAAAAACACAACAAGGATTGTGGAGTAGTTTAGGCCGCAGCCCCTTTATTGGGTTTAAACCAATTTTAATTATGAAATGAACTTTAACCTTTAATACCAAACAGAATCGCTGTAACCATTAACAGACCAACATGTTTAGTCACTAAGACTCGAGCAGCAATATCTTATACCTACCAAATACCAGTTTACTAACCACTGTCCACTGTGTGTGGGCGACATTACCCAAAAAGATAGACCTTCAATATCAAACAGAACTGTTGGTAATCCATAACAGACCAACTTTCTTAGTCAAGACTCAAGCAGTAATATTTTATATAAAACAAGTAACAGCGTACCAACCACTGTCCACGCACAAAGTGGGCGACATTACCCACTTAAAGGGGGACCGCGACGAGGGGAATTATAGGGGAGGGAGGGTGGGAGAGCAGGTCAAAAGATCCAGAGGGAAGGCTGAGGAGAATCCAGAGGCGAGTCCAGCTGACAGACCTGAGGTAAATGCTGACTCCTCCCAGTGACAGGAGATGATATAAGTAAAAGGTTACACTCATTGGCTAGATGTTTCCCGCCAAATGATTTGTCACCAATCCAGACACCAAAACAAAAAAAAATTTAGAAATGAAGTTATGTGTAATAAAACAGAATGACACAGGGAAAAAGTATTGAACATGCTAGCGGAAATGTCATTATTACTTCATACAAAATCCTTAGTTGGTAATGACAGCTTGAAGACGCCTCCTGTATGGAGAAACTAGTCGTATGCATTGCTCAGGTGTGATTTTGGCCCATTCCACACAAACCGTTTTCAAATCTTGACGGTTCTGTGGACCTCTTCGATGAAATCTGATCTTTAGTTCTTTTCATAGGTTTTTTATTGGATTCAAGTCAGGTGATTGGCTGGGCCGTTCTAGCAGGTTTATCCATCATTGTCTTGCTGAAATGTCCACCCTCATTTCATTTTCATCATCCTGGTAGATGGCAGCAGATTTTTATCAAGAATGTCTTTGTACACTTTTCCATTCATCTTTCCTTCAACAATATGAAGTTCCCACCTCCAAACTTCACTGTTTTTTTGGGGTGATGTACAGTGCCATTTGACCTCCAAACATTGTATTCTGTCATTCAAAGAGTTTAAATTTTGGTTTCATCTGACTAGACTACATTCTCCCAGTATTTCACAGGCTTGTCTAAATGTTGTGCAGCAAACGTTAAACAAGCTTTAAAGCGGAGTTCCTACCAAAAAAATAAATATTAAAAGTCCGCTACAAATACTGCAGCTGCTGACTTTAATAGTCGGACACTTAGGCCTTGTACACATGGTCGGTCAAAACCGATGGAAACGGACTGAAGGTCCGTTTCATCGGTCCAAACCGATGGTGTGTGGGCCCCATCGGTCCGTTATCCTTCGGTCGAAAAATGTAGAACTTACTTTAAAATTCAACCGATGGACGCCTAACCGATCGGTCAAAACCGACGGTTAGTATGCAAAAGCATCGGTTAAAAGCCAGCGCATGCTCAGAATCAAGTCATCGCATGCTTGGAAGCATTGAACTTCATTTTTCTCAGCACGTTGTGTTTTACGTCACCACGTTGGACTCGATCGTTTTTTTAACTGATGGTGTGTAGGCACATCAGACCATCAGTCAGCTTCATCGGTTAACCGATGAAACGGTCCTTCAGTCCGTTCTCATCGGATGGACTGATCGTGTGTACCTGTCCCACGGTCCAGCAATGCGGGGACAACGAAGCCCCGCTCCTCTCCCCTCCTCTCTGCGTCACCAGCATTGTTACTCTGGGCGCCCAGCCGGGTGCGAGCCATGCTGCGACTGGCCGAGCAATCATCTGGGACCTGTGACATGTCCCAGATGATTGCCGAGAGGGAGGGGGGAGAGGTGAACTTCCTTCCTGCGACACGGTTCCCTCCGGGAGTAAGTGGGATCTGGAACCTTCTAAAAAGAGTGCCCCCCCCCCCCAAATAATTATGTGGCATGTCAGGGGGTCACCTTCCCTTTAAACGGAAGTTCAATTTTTGGGTAAAACTCTGCTTTTAACATGTGTTTATCAGTGCTCACTGGAACATTCAGAAGTATAGAAATCCTTCTGAAAGCAATACCAGCAGTATGTTTCGCAATAATAAGGTTGCAAATGTTTGGGGCGGGGGGGCTCTTTGCTTTTACCCATCATGACATGTTTCTTGTGTGACACCTTGGTAATGACTAGCCTTCTTTAGGCTATCAGTTGAGACTAAACCAGCTGATATTATGTGCACTGACAAGGGTCATTATTGCTTTCTAACTACTGATAGATTTTAGCTGATGTCTTGGCTTTCCATGCCTTTTTTTTTTTTTTTTGCACCTCCCATTCTTTGTGTGTTCAATACTTTTCCACTGTGTTATTCCACTTTATTACACATAACTTAAAGGGTCACTAAAGGATTTTTTTTTTTTTTAGCTAAATAGCTTCCTTTACCTTACTGCAGTCCTGGTTTCATGTCCTCATTGTTCGTTTTTGCTCTGATGCTGTAATTCTGCTCTGTTCTGGACACTTCCTGGTTGTCTGTTTCCTGATCACCACAGTACTGGGAGATTCTAGTTTCGTTTTCCAAACCAATACTGCTCTATGGGTCTGTCCAGCACAGAGGCATCAAATAACATGCAAAAACTAAGCTAGATGCAAAAACAAAACTGAAACTAGGAGGTACATTATATGATTGATTTTTATCTATTTTTAATCGTTTTTAAAATGAATCTGTTAACTATTATGTCTCTATACCCTGTAAACAGTCATTTCAGCAAAATTTTTTTTTTCCTTTAGTGACCCTTTAACTTCTGACCTTATTTGTTTTGGTTTATTTGCATGTATGGATTGCATGGGTTGTTGCCGACATGCAGTGAAAATTTGTCAATAGCGCCTTTAGAAATATAATTGCATAGAACAATGGTGATGTGTTCAATACTTATTTTACCCACTGTATTGGCGAACATGTATGTCAGAACAGTATAATAAAATGTCATACATTGATTTTTTTTTTTTTTTTACCAGCAAAATAATGCATCTGCTGTGACTCCCCGGAGCCTGCCCATATACTGTGTGTAGTAGAGGTTTTTTGGAAGTGTAGTTCTTGGGGGTACGTTTATGCTAATAATGGACTTTCCAGCAGCTGCCCCTGCAAGACTTTTACAAGCCTGACAATGTATTGGGAATAATAAAAACTGTTTTAAGGCTACAGAAAAAGGATAATAGAAAATGTCATGTTTGGACATGATGTAGAGAGGGGGGTGAAGGGGGGAAAACGAGTAATGATTGCACAGATTTTTTATTTATTTATATAATATATACAAGTGTGTGTGTGTGTGTGTGTGTGTGTGTGTGTGTGTGTGTGTGTGTGTGTGTGTGTGTGTGTAAAATATATATATATATATATATATATGTGTGTGTGATAAATAAATATATATATATATATATATATATATATATATATATATATATATATATATATATATATATATATATATATATGTATATATATATATAATCTTTATATAATCTTATTATCTTCTAATCTAATATACAGTAGTCAAGTACAAGGTGATCAAAGACAGTTTTGTTAGTGCGTCAAATGATGAAATTAGTTGATTGTTTCCCTATGTCCCCTTCAAACTTGACATAGATCAAACTAATAATAAAGGGGGAAAAAAAATCACGGTGAAAATACCTATAATATAATTGAAGCATTCTTGAGGTCCATATAGGTCAGTAGGGTGAAATAAAAGTATGGGGTGCCAGAAAGTAGGTTGAACCAACTTACCCAGGTTATATTGCAGTAAGGGCAACGTGATGCATAACATATCTACCAATAATGAATGGAGTACATTGTAACAACATTCACTGAGGTTCTGATGGCAATATCTAATGTACTGATGAAAGTTTTCATGTGAGCATTCGTACGAAAATCCACCAGTTCATGGCCAGCTTAAATCCGGCCATAGATGGTTCAAATCTAGGCATGTTCAGCAGGGACCGGCTGAGATTCAATCTATCTACGGGCAGGCTTAAATATATTGGGCATAACAAGCATGTTGGAGTTCTAGCATGGGATTATTGCCAGCAGCTATAATCATAATCATTGTGTTCTGCCGGAAAGATAGGTTACCTGCGCACCCCTACCAGCAGAACACCTGTGGTTGCAGGAAAGAAAATCCCATAATCTATGGCCTGCCTTAAACTTTAGAATACCTTTTTGTAAGCGTCAATCTCCATTACATGTTTTTCAAAATCAAACCAAGGGTGGGCAGGCAAATGCAGAAGTCTGTTACCATATCTATATGCCAGCGTGCACTTGTAAAGGGGATTTCCAGCGAAAGTGGTAATCCATCCTCCATCTGCTACTCATGAGAAAAATAAGTTTCCCTGACTTTTCCAAATCTGTAAAATATCCGTCCAGATTTTGCTTACAGTACCACCTTCAATTATAATGGTGTTGGATGATACAATAATAACAGAGTACATCGGTTAGAAAGGACTTTGGCTGTCCAAGCAATGCAAACAATGGTGGCATGCGCGTCCTGCTGTTTACAAGAGTGCTGTGGAAGGATCCTGCTGTGTTTTTATGCAGAGAAGGGACTTGTGTTGTATTCACAGATGAGTCTGAAAAAAGAGTAGTTTGATGCTAGAATTGTTAGATACATGGATTACTTGTGTCTTTATCTTTTGGAGTGTTATTTTTTATTTTTTTTTGGTATATATGTCATTTTTAAAATCTTGAAAAGTTGTAAGAAAACAAATTGGTGTTATTTTTCTGCTCGTATCTGGTGGTCTTGTTAAAGAGGAAAAAAATGTTTTATATTGCTTGAAATGATCGTTAAATGGGTGATTTGTTTATGGTAATTATTTATTTTTTTTCCCTGTAGGTAAGAAGGGAGCATTAACAAAAGTGCAACCATGAATATGGTGAAGAGGATCATGGGCCGACCTCGGCAAGAGGAGTGCAGCCCGCAGGACAATGCCCTAGGTTTAATGCATTTGAGGCGACTCTTCACTGAGCTTTGTCATCCTGCCCGACACATGACTCAAAAGGAACAGGAAGAAAAACTTTACATGATGCTGCCTGTCTTTAACAGGGTAAGTGCAGGTTATAGTGATAGTACTAGTGCTTTAGAGGAAGTATAGTTGCCTTTTTTGGCCTACTCCCCCCAACCCTCCCTTACCACCACCTAAAACAACTTTAGTTACCTGAATAAAACTGCTTTTGCCTGGTACTCGCGTACCCCTGCCAGTTCAACAGAAACCGGTCTAATCACTGGCTTACATTGAATGGACCGCTTGGAAAACCATCAATTGATCAGTAGGCTGCAAATGCTGATCTGTGTATCCTAATGGGGGGGGGGGGTCCCGATCCTGGTCCCGGTCCCTGTCCCTGATGTCATAATACAATAGAGGGATCCCTGCATTCACATTGTTTGTGTTGATGCAGAGATCTCCACTGGTTGAATGAATGAAAAAAAACGTACATGTATGCTCATGTTATGTCCTACAGTAGTCTTTTGAGGCTGCAGCTAAAATCTTCTTTGCCCTTGCTGTACCTCTGCAGTTGTTTTCCTATAGGGATTAAAGTGGTTCTAAAGGCAGAAGGTTTTTTTTTTATCCTGACAGCCCCCCTCAACCCCTTCTAATACCCATCTCGATCCAGCGATTGTTACACAAGAGACTCGGCTGTCCAGGGCTCTCTCCTGATTGGCTGAGACACACAGCGGGTGCCATGGGCTTCCTCTGCTGCCCATCAAAGTCAGTGAGCCAGTGATAGAGAGAGAGGGCTGCGGTAAACCGTGGCTCCATGTCTGAATTGACACAAAGCAGCGGCTCGGCCTGGGTTCCCCCATAATAATCTGCTTGCTAAAGGGGGCACTTAGCAGGGAGGGGCCAGGAGCGTTGGCGAGGGACCCGAGAAGAGGAGGATCTGGGCTGCTCTGTGCAAAACCATTGCACAGAGCAGGCAAGTCTAATATATATATATATATATATATATATATATATATATATATATATATATATATATATATATATATATATATATATATATATATATTGTGACAGAGTACATGATTCCAGGTATGTCAGTGTGAGATTGGAAAGGTCAGCTTTCCCTGTCTTAGAAAGGGTTAAGCCTGGCCCAACAGGTAAACCTCCTCTCTCTCCCTATTAATTAGCCTGCACCTGATGGAGTCTAGGGAGGGGAGAGCTCAGTGTGAGATCCAGGCTGTGCTGGATGGGCAGACTGAAGTCTGTCTGTGTATCTGAGGAACAAGGTCTGTCAGAACTTATTGTTTATATTGAACTATTATTTTTGTTTGTTTATACTGGAGGCCGGAATAGCCGCCCCAGTAACCCGTAGTGAGGGACACTACTGTTTAGTTAGCCTCCTAAGCTGGAGTAGGCCTTTTTGTTTGTATTATTATTTTTGATGCAATAAAGCCATATTTATTGCTATTTTGGTGACTTTGCTGCGCTGCATGTTTCCCTATTTCTACTAACCCAAGCGACTTTGCCACAAGATATATATATATATATATATATATATATATATATATATATATATATATATATATATATATATATATATATATATATATATATATATATAATCATTTTTAGACAAAAAAAGCAGCGAATGAATAAAATGCTAACTGTGCCAGGTCACAATTTTAGGTGCTAAGATGCCACTGTATGACAACCTAGTGGTTGATTCATCTTGTCTGTTTCCACCAACAACTAAAATATTGGCTTTGAGTAGACTGAATCTTTAAAGCATATTCAAGCGCATCAAAACAAAAATAGAGTATTTTGCAGCTTACCAGTTCTAACAGATGTTTTGTATTGGTTGCCCTTTTAAACATTTTTCTTTTCAAGTGTATACAGTACAGATTTTAGATGACCAGTTGAAGATTAAGGCCACTTTCACATGGTTGAACCGTTCAGGTCTGCCTGTCAGTTTTTTCGGCGGACCTGAACAGGCGCTCCATGCAAGTCTATGGAGCGATGGATGTCAGCGGTGACAATGTCCGCTGACATCCGGTCCGATCTGCTAAAATTAGACAGATGGCGATTACGTTGTTTTCGTTCGATCTCTCCATAGGAGACAGCTGCGCTCGACCAGCCCCTCCCTGCTCAGTAAACAGAGAGGGACCTGTCATCCACCGGCTCAGCAGAGATCAACGGAGAGATCTCCCGCTGAGCTGACGAACTCCGTGGCAACGGATCCAACTCGTGTGAATGAGGCCTTTGACCCCTTTCACACTGGGACGGTTTGCCTGAACACCGTCTCCCATTTAAGTGTTACTTTTCATATTGGGGCACTGCACTTGCAGGGACATTCTGAAAAGTCCTGTAAGCAGCTTCTTTGTGGTGGTTTAGGACCGCTGTATATTGTGCTCCAAAAACGCCCTGCCCATTGGAATGAAAACACAAAACTGGAGTTTTTAACCCCTTCTTTGGGGGTTAAAAGCACCCTGCTAGCAGGCAAAAAGCACTGCTTAAACAGCGCTAAAGCCCTGCTAAAACGAGCCGCTCTTTAGCGCCAACACGGCTGGTTGATTTCAAATGATTAAAGTAGCAAGAGATTTTTAAATTATTCAAAAATAATATATATATATTTTTTTTTGCTTGACTTTTTACTTCATTATGATAATGATGATAATACTTGTAGTTCATGTTATCGGTTGGAAATTTTCAGGTGATGATGTGATTTTCTGAAGATGGTAGGATTTTCTAAGAATCTGTTAAGTTAAAGATTCACCAGCCAGGCTTAAAGAGGTTGTAACCATAAAAAACAAAAAAAACATGCTGTTCCTTTTTTAAAGCATGTTAAACCGCATAGTGCTTGTGCTGTGTCATTTGTCACTTTCTATGCTGTAAAGTACCTGGTTGATCCTGCCTGTTCTTTTGACTCCCTAGGTGTGCTGACCACGGGAATAGCGGTACAAACCCACCCCTCCCCTCGCCTTTGTAGTATAGCTTGTTGTAACAGAAGTGCTGGCAGTATTTGTGATCACTGACTTTACAACCACTTAAATTGTCTATTAAAAGATCTAAAACTAACCAAGCCATGTTATGAGCAGTATGGTTTATTAAAGTACAGGGGTTGGAATCACTGTCAGATTTTTATTGTGGTTGTCTGTGTCCCTGCAACTGAGCTTTACTGACCATCATCACAAAGACTAGAAAGTGATGGGAGATCCAAAATTCTCATCTGTTATCAGAATAGGATAGCAGGGAAAATCTTCCAGTGGGATCACTCGTACCTAGAGCTTTATTTTGAAAGGATTTCTCCCTTCACTAAGGGAAATGGCCCTTCAGTTGGGTGCAGGTGGCATTCCCTATATGTTCTGAAACATTTCATATAACCTCAAAATGATTTGTTCCAATATCTACCTATTTTTATTAGATTGGCGTGAATATAAAAATGTATTATTATTGTATAATTTTTTTTAACTGAGTAATGAAGCAATTTGATGTCTCTTAACATCTTAAAGTTGAACTTTAGTCAAAAAATTAGGTCCTGCTTTTTGACTTTAGGCTGGCCTCATTTGCAGGTATGTAAAACATAAAAAAAAAGTGTATATACTGTGTAAAATCCAGTAATAGGATGTCTCACCCTGCTCTGCACATGCTCAGTTGCTCACCTATCTTTAGGCACTTGTAAAGGCCGATCTGTTGACAGCCTAGGTTTACTACTGCTTAGGGGCTCTGGGCTTCAGCAAAATGGCAGTCTCCAGCCAAAAGAAACAGAAGCAATGCTGGAGGCATTTAACAGCACACCCATTTTTTGTAGCATAACTATTAATGTGGAATGTATGTTTCTTGCTGTTATGGGTAAAGTTCTGCCTTAAAGTTATGCTAAAACCGTAAATTAGATTTTTTTTTAGATTTTTTTTTTTTTACCACCATATTTCAACATTTGTTTGGAAAAAATATTGTACAATTTATACTCCCTTTTTTATTTATTTTTTGCTTCACAATATTTTATTGTTGCATTTGATTCACGATTTTCTTTTATTATTAGGTGTTTGGAAATGCACCTCCTAGCACAATGACCGAGAAGTTTTCAGACCTTCTACAGTTTACAACGCAAGTGTCACGCTTGATGGTGACTGAGATTCGAAGGAGAGCTTCTAATAAGTCCACAGGTGTGTTTACTTTTTCATCTTTTGTATTTAAATATAATACAGACTTGTATCTGATTTAGCTGGCATACCATGCCCACCTGTTGAACTTCCTGCTGTTCATGCATCAGAGCTCTTTATGTACCAATAGTCTCCTCCCTGCTGTCAGAAAACAATAACTTAGTGGGGAGGATTCCCCTATCCACATCAAATGTGTGGATGGGGGAATTACTCCTGTATCGCCAGCCTAAAGCCTAGTGCACACTATCAGTTTTTTATTTAACCCAGCGGGCTGAGCGGAAAAATAAATAAAGCAAGGAGCTCGCTGTGCTATCTGGTAGTACAGCGATCTCCCCCACTGAGGTATTGTGTTCTGCACTGCCGCCCCCTGCCTGGACACACCGATCAGCACTCACAGCCATTTCTTGTACATGTAGTGCTCCTCATGGTTTTATGTGGATAAAGGCATTTGGATCTCAGTTTTCTGTGCAGCCATCTGGGCTTTCCTTTCATTATTACTCACAGCCATTGGCTGTTGACCCTGATCAGATGCCGATTGAATGCTGGTTTTCCAGCTCGCCCACTCGACCGGGCTGGTGTACACATGGGCCAATTGTTGGGTAGCTTCTCTTGAACCAGCTGATATTTGGCCCCTGTGTACCAGACTTTAGACTGGAGCAGTCAGAATCTGGAGTACATGTACCCTTATTCAATTAGTCAAGTGGAGTTGTTGTTGTTGTTGTAGACCAAGTTCAAAGCCTACTAGCTGTCTTCAAGTAAGGGTATTGGCCGACACATTACCAGGTGAAGAGATTAGTGATTTCCTTAATCCAACCGCATATACAACTACTCTTAGGCCCCGTACTAACGACCAAACATGTCTGCTGAAACTGGTCCGCGGACCAGTTTCAGCAGACATGTTTGGCCGTGTGTAGGCACGAGCGGACCATTTTCGGGCGGATCGGACAGGTTTCCAGCGGACAACCGTTTCCTGGACTTGCTTTAAAACAGTCCGCTGGAAACCTGTCCCCCCGACATGTACGGTCGTCTGTACAGACCTACCGTACATGTCCGGCCGCCCGCCATCCCTCGCATGCGTCGAATGACTTCGACGCATGCGTGGAAGCTTTTTAAAGGCAGGCCGCCCACGTCGCCGCGTCATTGTCGCGGCCACACTGCGTCATCGACGCGGCGACACCGCGGACACGCCCCGCGTATTGTTTACGCGCGGACTTCTGTTCGATGGTGTGTACAGCCATCGAACAGAAGTCCCCGGGCAGACATGTCCGATGAAAACGGTCCGCGGACCGGTTTCATCGGACATGTCTGCTTGTGAGTACTCGGCCTTAGAAGCATTTTCTCATCAGACAAAGGCCTAACCCTTCCCCACTCAGCCAAACAAAAAATCTTACATGTTTATGTATCATTTTGTGTATTTGAGCCTTGTAAAAAGTCACATTCTGTAAATGGTAGGGAAAGAACATTGTCATTGTAATATAGTGTATGGTCATGAAGTTTTTATATACAGTGCCTTGCAAAAGAATTCACTCCCCTTGGCTTTTGACCTATTTTGCTACATTACAACATTTACTTCAATGTTTTTTTAATCTGAATTATATGTGATGGATCAGAACACAATAGTCTAAGTTGGTGAAGTAAAATTTGAAAAATATATACATAAAACTATTTTTCAGAAATAAAAACTGCTAATTGGCATGTGCGTATGTATTTACCCCCTTTTATTATGAAGCCCATAAAAAGCTCTGGTGCAACCAATTGCCTTCAGAAGTCACAACATTTTTCGGGTTGTAAAAAATGACATTTTTTATGGTATAGAAAAAAATGATTTTTTTTCAACCCGATCGTTAAAATGGCCTTGCCTATACACGATCGTGAAAAAAAAAATGCTCTAGCAAAGCGCGGTGACGTACGACGGCACTATAAAGGGAAAGTTCAATGCGGATGACGCCACCCTTGGGGCTGCTTTTGCAGATTTCGTGTTAGTAAAAGACAATTTGCGCTTTTCAGTCTGTTACAGCGTGATGAATGTGCTTACTCCATTACGAACGCTAGTTTTACCAGAACGAGCGCTCCCGTCTCATAATTTGCTTCTCAAGCATTTTTCACGTTGTTAAAGCCCACACACAACATTTTTTTACGACGTTACAACACTGGTTTAAGGGGAAACATGTAAATGTGTTCGAATGGCCTAGTCCAGGGGTGGGCAAACTTTTTGACTCGAGGGCTGCAATGGGTTCATATATTGGACCCGGTGGCCGGACCAAGAGTAGATGGACGGTGTGTATGTGTGAATTAATATAAATTAAATTTAAATTTGTAACATTAAATGTTTAGATTAATTTAAGGTAGAAAAGCATAAAAATAGTTATTTTACAAAACTTTTATGCAATGTATTTCTTTCATAAAATAATACCTTCAATTTTAGTGGGAACAGTGTTGTTGGTCTCCCTTTTTTGTTAACTGATGGGTATCTGGGTACATTACACAGGGGTAATATAACTGAGGAGGCCTATCGAAGACATAATACAGGAGTGAGGGGTAATATACAAGTTATATTACCCCCGTATATTGTCTGCTAGTAGCTTAGCCCTCCTCAGTTACATTACCTGGCCTACGTGTACCCTGATGGCATACCCCTCCCTAGTTATGTGCCCCCTGTTAATTTACCCTACCTGATACAAGTTATTTTATTCAATCTGTTATTCACTTCATAATGTCTCCTCAATGTACCATAAAGCCCCCCTGTATAGTGCTCCAGTCAGAGCCGCCACCGTATGGAGTTCGCGCGCTTGCTGCTGCTGCCGCCCTCACCTCACCAGCTAGCAAACAGTATATATATACCTGAGTGAATAACTAGTTAACTTACAGAGTTCCAGACTGTGGTCTTCTCTCTCTTCTTTCCAAAGGCTATGTACTGCCAGGAGAGTGGTGGTGGCGAGACTGCCGCATGCATCGCTCCTCACTAGCAGGCGCGCGGAAAGGCAGTTGACGACGTCTGACGTGACGTCAACTCCCTGCATGCGCCTGCACGTACGGCTCAATCCGTACTCTGCCTACGGCCCCGCACCCCCACTAGCTGCTGGCCGGCCCAGCCACTACCATGCTGTTAGCTAGCGCTCTGCGGGCCGGATTAAAAGGTCCACCGTATACGGCCCGCAGTTTGCCCATTCCTGGCCTAGTCAAAGCCCAGACCTTAATCCAATAGAAAATCTGTGGTCAGACTTAGATTGCTGTTCAGAAGCACAAAACATCCAACGTGAAAGAGCTGGAGCAGTTTTGCAAAGAGGAATGGGCAAAAATCCCAGTGGTAAGATGTGGCGAGATCATAGAGACTTATCCAAGGCGACCTGGAGCTGTGATAGCCGCAAAAGATGGTTCTACAAAGTATTGACTTTAGGGGGGGTGAAAAGTTATGCACATTGACTTTTTCTGTTATTTTGTCCTATTTGTTGTTTGCTTCACAATAAAAAAAAAATCTTCAAAGTTGTGGGCATGTTCTGTAAATTAAATGATGCAAATCCTCAAACAATCCGTGTTAATTGCAGGTTGTGAGACAACAAAACATGACCAATGCCAAGGGGGGTGTGAATACTTTTGCAAGGCACTGTACATCCCTCCCATTTTTTTTTTTTTTTTTGCACTTGATAGATTTGCTGTTACTTTAAAATGTTCCTTATGTCTCAAAGGGGAGTTGTGTGAAAGTTGGGAAAAGAGGTTCAAGTGGTGGTCATGATGAGCATACACCCATTTTCTGTAAAACCGTATATCTGCCACATGTGTAATTTTTATATGGTATAATCATATAAGGAATTATACACAAAATGACTGCAATAACCTAAACCACTGTTAACTATCAAAATTGGAACTCTTGGATAAACAAGAAAGTGATATTTAATTTAACTTCATCTTCTACTGCAGAGGCTGCAAGTCGAGCCATTGTCCAGTTCCTGGAGATCAACCAGAGTGAAGAGACCAGCAGGGGCTGGATGCTTCTGACTGTCATTAACCTGTTGGCTTCATCTGGGCAGGTGTGTTCCTATTCATTGTTTTCATCATCACATTTTACTTTTAAATGTTTTTTTTTATTATTTATAAAGAAAAAACATGGTATACCAATGCATGAAATGAAATATACAGCACTACAATGTCATAGAAAAAAGATCTACAGAGTTGTCATGTAAGACCACTCTAGATTGTCTATTACCATGGGTACAAGTAAAACAACAACTCGTGATCCGGAAATCTAGTGTGTCTTTGGGTATAGATCCATCTCATCCTCTTCCTGCAAAAGGGATCTAACTGTGCAGGGGAGAAATGAACAGATCCCCACCCACCGGTCCGCTTCCTAATGTAATTACCCCAGGAGTTGGCGGGATCTGTGAACTCCACATACATCGAGATTTGACTTTATCATGTCGAACTGCATTTGTTGTTGCATGGTATACACGGGGTTAAGCCCCTTATTCAACTATATCCAGATATGTGTCCGCTTGCAAGACACCATTACATGGGGACAAGGCCCAAACATAACAAGTGGGAGTGGGAAAGATGAGGGGGGTAGGGTAGAAAGAAGACTGGAAGTTGGAAGTAGAAAGAAAGGGGATGTACTGTCAGTCATTCAGACTTTAAGGAACCTCATTACAGCTCAAACGTGTTCGGGGAGTTGCCCACTTCCATGCCCACTTCCATGTAGTTGGCCCAAGGTTCCCAGGTCTCCTTGAACCGGGTTGAGGTGTCTAATATGGAGCTCACCATCTTCTATTGGGACATAATCCAAGATATTTTGCATTTGGCCGCTATGATTGAGACCTTGGGAAGCTTCCAGGCTTTTGCTACGGTGAGTTTAGCGCCCGGGAAGATAAAGAATAGTAGTTTTTGGTCATCGTCACATTTTTCAGCACATCTGGTGCATCATCACAGCAGAAAACAAATATTTTATGCATTTCTAACTTGGGTAAAGGCCCTGATAAATTGCAGCATTGTTGTTTGTAGAGTTAGTTCACATGGGCACTTACTGCAAGTAATGCTTCTAGCATAGTGTTTAGTATAGCTTATATAAGCAAGGGTACTACAGCCTAAGTACAACTAAAGCCTCATAAAGTAAGCAGTAATATTTTCATTGATTGAGAAAATCCTCCTTATTTGGTTTAGGTGTGTCCAGATGATGATTGATATGCTACACCCGGCAGGAATGTCAAACTGGTGGCCCTCCAGCTGTTGTGAAACTACAAGTCCCATCATGACTCTGCTTTTGGGAGTCATACTTGTAACTGTCAGCCTTGCAAGGCCTCATGGGACTTGTAGTTCTGCAACAGTTGGAGGGCCGCCAGTTTGACACCCGTGCAAGATTGTGAATCCGCAGTGACAATACGGACAGTCATGACCACTGCAACATTATTTTTTTTTCATTCCACTGTAGCGCAAGCCTACACAAGAGTGGCAACTCTGCTGTAAATTTAGGATCAATAACTAATGTAAAAAGTGCAGCGCTATCAAACCTATATGAGCATGATTCAAAAGAAAATAAACATAATAAAAAAAACATAAAGTCCAGAAAAAATATATGAAAAAGGGGGTTAGAGATGAAATCCAATGTCCCAATCAAATCCAGCAAGTGAGAAGTGAAAAGCAGAAAATAGATGCATGTAGGAAAAAGCCAGCTTCCCCAGGGTCCTCCGTGTGAAACGCCTCCAAAGAGAAAAGATGGCAGCTTACCAAAAAGTGTTGGCCTCCAAACTAATGCAAAAGCCAAACAACGCAGTGGGGGAGATTGTTTCCCAGGTAGATCCACAAAAGTACTGTAGGTCCTGGTAACTTCCACATCAGTTTCACACAGGTTCAGAAGTATATAAATGAAAGAAAACCATAGTGTAATACTGTCTAGACGATTTAGTAAATGTATAAAAAAACAGTACACTCACATGGTCATGTAAACAATACAGCAATTGCCAAAAACAGTGTATCGAGCTGCTATAAAAACATGGTAGCGTCACTCCTGGTCCCACCCAACACGTTTCGTCAGAGTTGATGGTGTCAGGATCAGTGCAGCATTGTTGCCACCCTATCACAAGAAGCTACATTAGGTGAACTGTACTGCCAGGTATTTCTGGGATTTTCCAGGGGGACTAAGAAAATACTCTAAAGGGATAAAACATGAGGAAATTTGCAGATATATTGCATATTTTTCTTGTTTGTTATTTTCCTTGACATACACTTTACCCATGCAAAATAAAGAACACGTTTTGCTTCAGCTCCCTACTTCAGCCACGCATCCTCACTTCTTTTTTTTTTTCTTGCACCTCTGCCGCTCTGTTCCCACATAGCTCACACAGTACAGCTTTTCCTGCTCCAGGCATATTAATGGATTGTTAGGGTAGTGAAGAAAATGTATGTGCCACAGGATTTTGATGGACTGGTAAAATTAAATAAGTACCTGTGCAGTGTTCCTAGTATGTAACATACAGGTTTTTTTTTTTTTAAAGCAGCTTACATAGCCTTGACAGTAAATGGAAACTAAATTGCTAGACCATCTACTCCTAAAGGAAATCAATGTATAATTATTTTTCCATTCACATCTGCTGTTAGAAGAAATTGTTTGAAATGGCTGTTTACTTTTCTATATTTCTTTTAACTAGAAAACTGTGGACTGCATGACGACCATGTCGGTGCCTTCCACCCTGATTAAATGTCTGTACCTGTTTTTTGACCTCCCACACGTGCCTGAGGTACCTGGAGGAGCAGAGAATGAGCTGCCCATGACTGAACGCAGAGCCTTGCTCCAGAAAGTCTTTGTGCAGGTAAACAAATTCTATTTACAGTGACTAGGTCTTGTATGCAATACTATCAAAGTATGTTTTACTTCTGTGTAGACAGCAGATCTCCAGGTCTTCACTTCATGTTTTTAATGGACAGGGATATCCTCTGCCCCGATTCCAAAATCTCTCCAGTCCTCGCTCTAGCATCTTCACTCAGGGAGTTGCACAATTGTGACTGCATAAGTCTTCCGTGTTGGCCTTTTCTTGTTCTGAAGAATCTGTTTATTACTGAAAAGATGCTATTCACCCTTTGGGCAAATAGAAGTCCTCTTTGGGAATGAATGGATATTCTTCTGAGTGTGAATGGGAGAATTGATCATAGCTAGAGGTTTTCGCTAAAGAGGCTTTGTGGCTCCCAGAGGAGAAGGAGCATGTACAGATTAGTTTAAGGCCCCTTTCACACTGGCGGACCATTCAGATCCGCCTGTCAGTTTTTTCGGCAGACCTGAACAGACGCTCAATACATCTCTATGGAGCGATGAATGTTAGCAGTGACATGTCCGCTGACATCTGATCCGACCCGCTCCGCTAAATCCAGACGGATGCAAACCCTATTTTCCATCCGTCTATCAGATCGGATGAAAACTGACTCTACGGTTACCCCCCATAGAGGAAAGCGAAGATCTGATCGGTCCGTTTCTGCAGACACGGATATGTCACCCGCCGGCTCAGCGGGGATCAACGGATCGATTCCCCTGCTGAGCAAGCGGATGTCTAAGAAATGATCCGCCCGTGTGAAAGGGTCCCAAGTCTTTGGACCGATATCAAATCATGATAAACTCATAAGTTGTCCCATAGTATGGTGTTGACTCGCTCGAAATCGCCTGATACACTCTGCATCTTCCTGAGACCTGCATCACCATGCATTACGATGATAGTCCCTGCACATGATCAGTAGCAAGCCACTGGCTATGGGGGCACGTGTGTGTGTGTGTGTGTGTGTGTGTGTGTGCGTGCGTGCGTGCGTGCGTGCGCGCTTCTTAGCCGACTCTGTGGGTCCATGGGTCTTGGCCCTGCCCCCTGCTCCCTCACTGACTGTGATTGACAGCAGCAGAAGCCACAGGCTGTGTCTGAGCCATTGAGGAGAGGGCTGCGAGAACCTCTTCTCTTGTGCACATCGCTGGATCGAGGTCAAGCTCAAGAAAGTGTTTAAAACCACCTTGAGAAGGGGATTGCACCAATTTTAACTGCTGCCGATCCCCTCTAGAGAATAGCTGAAGTGGGCATGTGAACTGTCAGTAACCTACTATATGGCGCTGGAGCAGAAGGAGCTGCTCCTCCTGTCCTGCAGCTTTCAGGAGCAGACATGGCATAGAAAATGGAATGGCTCACTTTGTTAATCACATGGTCTGCTCCACTGTCTCAATTTTAGTAGAGTGGCGCAGTTTAAATTGAGTACACTTTTTAAGCCAGGGGTCTCAAACTGGCGGCCCACCAGCTGTTGCAGAACTACAAGTCCCATAATTTCTCTGCCTGTGGCAGTCATGATTGTAACACTCAGCCTTGCAATGCCTCATGGGACTTGTAGTTCTGCAACAACTGGAGGGCCACCAGTTTGAGACCCCTGCTTTAAGCCCTAAAAAAACAGACTGAATGTTGGGCGGCATTGGTCAGGTCAATAGAAACAGGCGGACATTCGGTCCTTGTGCACTGCAGCTGGTCCGACAGAAGCCAGCCGTCCTGTTGAAGGGGCATGACCGAAAAAGGTCTGCCGACCGACTCCTGATCAGCGCTATCAGCCAGTGGTTGAGAGCACTGACCGGAGTGTTCTACAGGGGGTATCCACCCCCCTGTCAGAACACAATAGAACAGTAGGGGAGCTCACTGTACTAGCATTGGATTGTTAGTACAGCTTCTCCGACCTGAGCTGTTTTTTTTTTTTTTTTATCGTTCAGTCTGCTGGTTGAACAAAAAAAAAAAAAAAAAACTATCAGTGTGTACTAGGTGTAAAGCCTCGTACACACGACCGAGAAACTCGACTGGCAAAACATCGTTTTGCTCGTCGAGTTCCTTGTTAGGCTGTCGAGGATCTCGGGGAGCCAAATTTCCCCATTCCCGTTGAGGAAAAAGAAGACATGCTCTCTTTTTGTCTTTTTGGCGCGACGAGATCCTTGACAGTTTCCTTGTCAAAGTGTACACACGACCGGTTTCCTCTGCAAAAAATAAAAAACAGCAAGTTTCTTGCTGGTTTTTGCCGAGAAACTCGATCGTGTGTACGAGGCCTAACTCCTAGCTTATGCATGCCGTCACTCACATAATTTATCTGAGCATTGACATGAGTGCTTGCAAAAATTTGAACCCCAAACCCCCCCCCCCCCCCCCCCCCGCATCTCTCTGGTCATAACTTCAGGATTCCACTTGTGTTCAAGTAGCCACCTGATGTTTCTTTATCTGCTAAGTTTTGAATGCATCACATCTCTTACAATTTAGTGACACAGTTGAGACAGGAAGGTTAAAGACAATTACCCACATCATGGAAATTTAAAAACGTTCTTTTAATTTCTAGGCCAATGAAAAGGTAAAAGCGCCTGAAAGTACCTCAGTTAAACGCATATAATTGCATAATTTGTTTACATGTGTTTAGACGCGATCAGAGTATGTAATCTGCATTTGGACAAACAGAATCCTATTTTATTTTTTATTTTTTTTAAGCGTTTAAACTGAACACGTCTAAAACATCGAAACGCAAAGTGTGAATTAAACCATTTAAAAACCATTTTCTTGAGTTTAGAAGTGTCCTATAAATGCAAATAATCACAGGCGTGTAACTAAGGGTAGCTAAAATTATCCAAAAAAAAAATCATTCTAGTACTTTCGCTATAATGGACATTCACCTGCCAATTTTCACATGATCACAAGTGGAGGAGATTCCTGTATTATTGAACTGCTACAATCCTATTATATATGGTCATAGCCTGTTGGAAATGGCTGTATTCTGCTAATGGCACTAGTAGTTTACACGCTCTATATCTATCATCTAGTGAATTCTCTCTCGCTCATGGCCTCTTTTTGGAGCCTAACATAACCATTCATCATGGGTGCTTGATTTATTCCATCCATTTCTTTGAGACTTCTAGACATGTCTGAAAACTCCGGGAAGCAGATCAATAAATAACTTAGAGTAGTCTCTAAACCACCCATCCAATTAAATCTCTATGGCTTTATATCCATAAATTTGACTTGGATGTCTTCACTGTATTTGTAGATGGCTTTCAGAATTTGCTTTGGAAGAAATATAGCTTGTCATTTTTTTTTATTGCGGTACATGTATAATGAAATATAAGAAAAGGAGGTTTTCCAGATGTGGATTTTTGATTGTGGAAGGAAAAAATGAATACTGAAATGTAAGTATGTTGTGCTGGGACTTGTAGTTTTACAGAGACAGGCTAAGACAAATGTAACTGGGATGTGCTGGGATTTTTAGTTCTACCGAGCCAGCATGCATATCAGACTAGTTTTGACGCAGGGAGAGGACCTTGTCAGTAAGGCATATCGCAAAGATTTGCATTATTTTCTTAGGTAACATATATTTTTATCTTGCATTTCCTGTGCAGGGTTCTGCTTTACTAGGGCCAGTGATAGAAGGCGCAAATTTCTTTCCTGCCACTACGTGTTGCAGTAAAAAAATTTTTTGCTGAATTCCCCCATCAAAACAGACACCATCACCTGGTTCCTGCTGAACCGGCCAAGATTCAAACTGTCTATGGCCAGCTTAAAGTGGTTGTAAAGGCTGAAGGTATTTTACCTTTGTGCATTCTATGCATGAAGGTAAAAAAACTTTCAGTGTGCAACTCCCCCCTCAGCCCCCCCAATACTTGCCTAAAGCCAGATCTCGATCCAGTGATGTGCGTGAGACCTGAGGCTCTCCCAGGTCTCTCCCTCCTGATTGTCTGAGATGCAGGAGCCATTGGCTCCCGCTGATGTCAATCACAGCCAGTGGGGTGGAGCTCAGCCGCGCTCTCTGTGTCTTATGAGCGCAGAGATACGGCTCAGGCGCGAGCGCGCACAAGTGCCCCCACAGCAATTTTTTTCTTTCTTTTTGTTTGTTTTAAATACATTTTTTTCCTCTACAATCAGTTTAAGGATGCTCTGTTTGAATAGTGTGCTGGCAGGGATATATAATTTTTTAGAAAGTTCCCACCCTTCTTGAAAATTTGAAAAGTGGCAAAGATGGTAGCAACTTAAAATGTAGTCTACTTTCTCATTTTTGTCCAGCCCCCCCCCCCCCCCTTTTTGTCTTCTCTCTGATTACGGGGACTATGTTTGATTTATTTTTTGAGCATATGACCAAGAAGGGAAAGACATTTTGAATAATATGATGATCAGGAGTATTAAGCCCCATACACACCATTAGATTTTCTGCAGAGTTTTGTCTTCAGATTAAAAAAAAACATCTAATATGGAGGTCAAACCCACAGGCCCCGTACACACGGTCGGACAAAACCAATGAGAATGGACCGAGGTTCAGTTTCATCGGTCCAAACCGACCGTGTGTATAGCCCATCGGTCTGTTTTCCTTCGGTCCAAAATTTTGAAACATGCTTCAAAACCGAACCGATGGACCGCTGCCCGGTTCAAAACCTGCGCATGCTCAAAATCAAGTCGACACATGCTTGGAAGCATTGAACCTCGTTTTATTCAGCACGTCGTGTGTTTTACGTCACCGCGTTCTGACCCGATCGGTTTTTGGAACGATGGTGTGTACACACATCAGACCATCAGGCCACTTCAGCGGTGAACCGATGAAAACGGTCCGTCGGACCATTTTCATCGGTTTTGTCCGACCGTGTGTACAAGGCCTAAGAGTTTAAATTTGTATGCAATCAGGCAGGCCCTTACACTACATGGTTTTGGTAAATCTGAAGACAAAAATCTGCAGAAAATCTAATGGTGTGTATGGAGGTCTTAGCTTTGCGGAAAGTATTACTCAATATTGTGGTTATTAGTATTTTAGATATGTATGCTCTAATGATCGGAGCCCTTTTTTGTTTTTTACTTTTGAAATAAAAGATTTAAATAATATTAATTAAAAAAAGCAGCAACTGATGCTGGAAAGACAAGGAGGGATTCCCATGGAACATGTCACTGTTTTATAAAGTATGGCCACGAACACCATTTTACACATCTCATAACAGATCGGTGCCAAAACAATGCTTCCCAGAGCTTGTTGACCACCTAAATAGTATTTAATGTTTTCTGATATTGGCCATCTTGCCCCTGATCTCCTCACATGGTAAATAACCAGGGATTCCCTCAACACCCATGGTATCCAACACATGGCCTGTCGTGCTCCTCTGTGTAACCCGCTGAGTGTCTCGCACCAGGTAAGCAAAAAGCCTTAGGGCGGTCCCTGTGCTGGCTGTATCACAGCGCCAGTGCAGTTTAATGGTAAACACTAGGAGCCATCAGTGAGCAGACTTGTTGATCTTGCCTGCACACTGACCTCCTATGCTAGCAGCATCCCAGCCACAGGTCCAAATCTACCGTAATTGGCAGCAGGCTGCCAGTCAAAGCTCACTGCTTCAAGCTGTAGGCAGTTTTGACCTGAGAACCAGAGTTGCTAAATTGTTAGACTGTAAGTATATTTGACATTAGGGCACAATTTCCTTGATTCCCTGAATAGTGTCTTCATTAAATTATAAACTAAAGCGAACTAGTGAAAATTACATGTATTCCTTGCTGGAAGCTCTCTGTGTATGTGGTGATATGGATGGTTGTAAATACAAAATTGTTCTGTGCATTAAAACCCCTTCAGGGCTTGTTCACACCAGCTGAGATCAAATCAATCTGCCTTTATATCCTATGGCTTTAATTTAATCCAATGTTGGTGTGCGCAGAAAAAAAGCGATCATGATATTGCAATTTTGTGCACCACATTAACACACTTGCTGATGAGAATAAGTACAGATTCTATTGTGTGCCCTTTTGGAAATGTAATGGGGCCCTCTTGAGTATCTATCTATATACTCCGCTTTAAAGATATTTTCCTTAAAGGGGTTGTAGAGGTGCAATTCCCCCCCCCCCCCCCCCTAAATAGCTTCCTTTACCTTAGTGCAGTCCTCTTTCAGTTACCTCATCCTTCCATTTTGCTTTTAAATGTCCTTTTTCTTCTGAGAAATCCTCACTTCCTGTTCTTCTGTCTGTAACTCCACACAGTAATGCCACACTTTCTCCCTGGGGTGGAGTGTCATGCTCGCCCCCTCCTTTGGACTACAGGAGAGTCAGGACGCCCACTAACACACAGCTCCTTTCTCTATCTGCAACGTAGAGAGCGTCCTGACTCTTCTGTAGTCCAAGGGAGGGGGCGAGCACGACACTCCACACCAGGGAGAAAGCCTTGCATTACTGTGTGGAGTTACAGACAGAAGAACAGGAAGTGAGGATTTCCCAGAAGAAATAAATAAGAACATTTAAAAGCAAAATGGAAGGATGAGGTAAGTGAAGGAGGACTGCACTAAGGTAAAGGAAGCTATTTAGGAAAATAAAAATTGTACCTTTACAACCCCTTTAAATTCAAATTCTGAACGGTCTTGCACTCTAGGAAGCCATTTGTTTGCGTTGAACCTTGCTTTTGCTGTATGTAGTTACATGCATTTGCCTTGGGAGCAAATTAAACAGACTTCTTATGAAAAACTGCACTTTAAATGAAAGGGTACTGATATTTAAGTACTGGTAGTTTAGAAATGTTGTGAAGAACGATTGTAATGGAGGTAGCTACTGTACCAGACCCTGCTGTTTCAAAGTTTTAGTATATTTCTAAGTGTCATACTTAAAGCTGAATTATAAAACAGTATTATAAACTAAGTTACCAGTATTGCTAAAGCCCAACTGCACTTTCAGCTTAAATGGGCCAATTACATTTCTGTTGCAATAAAATGAGAGGTGTTTAAAGTTTGAGTTTGTTTTCTTGTGGTGTCTCTGGAGGCCCCTGCTTAGTCAGAGCTAGAGCTCCCCAATCAGCAGAGAACCATAAGCATTGTTGATTTCAGAACTATGGATCAAATTCTGTCCTTCATAGCAATCTTGTGTGCCTCCATATTGTTTGTAGGTTACTTGTATCAGAGACCCAACTATCATTCACCATCAAATATTATCACTGTGTCCCCAAACTCTTCTAAAGCTCTTTAAAGCATCCATGAGCTTGGGGGGTGTCAGAGCTCACTAAGCTCTGAGAACCGAGCGATCAGCTGTGTTTGATTGCCCGGTTCTCAGTCTTAGAGCCGGTGTCCTGCCAAAAAAGATCCCCCTGCGGATAAGGACCCCCCTGTCCTTCGCAGGCGCATCGCGGAGCCGCCGAAGATGTAGAGCTGAGAGTCCGCTTTACACGTCGCCTGCGCAATGATTATCACATATGATGCACGATCCCGATGCTAGTGCCACTCTGCAAGGGGCGGAGGTGATTTTAGCAATAAAGTACACGTCTTAGCGCGGCATGTTAAAACAAATGGAGGGCGGGTTTTGCAATGTTCGTGGTGCATTTAAACATTTCTTATGTATGGAGTTTATTGTTATTATGCTTATGACTTAACCCCATTGCAAAATCCACCCTTCATTTGTTTTTACACGGCCCGCTAAGACGTGTACTTTATTGCTAAAATCACCTCCGCCCCTTGCAGAGTGGCACTAGCATCGGGATCGTGCATCATATGTGATAATCATTGCGCAGGCGACGTGTAAAGCGGACTCTCAGCTCTACATCTTCGGCTATTTTTGGCTGCTTCGTTGAGGTTCGTTCTGTGCAAGCGCCGTGACTGCACAGTACAGGGGGGGTCCTTATCCGCCGGGGGGACCTTCATCGGCAGAACACTGGCCGGGAACAGATGCAGCATCGGACCAATGCTGCATCCACCTAGGTAAGTATGATTCTTGGGGGGGGGGGGGGGCTATACTTCTCTTTTGAAACCAAGTTGCCGTTGCCCCCTAACCCTTGCAAAACATTTTTTATTTTACACAAAATACAGGTCAGCACACACAAATGTGGCGTTGGGGGAAACCTGGCGATCTGTGCGTGTCCTTGCAATCTGCAGCAGGTGTATCACTGCAATCTTAACACCCCAAACACAGGTCGCAAATGCAGTGCGTTTGCCCGCATCGGATTGCATGGTACAAAAGTACCATGCAATACTGTTGCAGTGTGGTTCCAAAAATTGCGGCATGCAGCAATGTGGTGATTTGAGCCATTTAAAATGAATGGATTTAAATGGCACCACACTGAATCGCATGTGAATTGAACAGGAATGCAGTGCGGTTTCTGTGCGATTTTTTTTTTTGCATGTGGTTCATACTGTGAAACAATGCTAAATGGTGTTTGTCCATGGGTTTTTTTCCTTTGCAAACTGAAACAGAATGCAGCACGAAGGTAAAAACAAGCACTTGGCTTCATAGAAAACATTCTTCCCTAAACGCTGCTATTTCTGATCCGTTCGCTGCCGATATTTAAACTCCTGACAAGCGCGTATAATTAAGCCGATAGAAGTTAGAATGTCAGTAAATGTGAGAAGGCAGAAATATACTTGCCAACAGGGACAGTGTTCGAACAGCGTTTTCTTTTTATAATTGCCTCTGTCTCTATATTCAAAATGCTGCAAGTAGTAGTTTTCCTTCTTCATAATTAATTTCATTTTCGGCAGCCTGGAAAAGGAAAATTACAGATTTCATTTTTACGGAAACTTTACTGAAGCTGCTTAGGCGTCATTTTACTTTGAAGAATAACACATTGTGCAGCAACTGCATGAACTGAGTTTTTTTTGTATTTGTGTATTTGTTTCCTTTATTTGTGTATTGTCGTTTTTTTTTTTTTTTTATGTTTATTTTTTTTTTTTTTTTTTTTTATGTTAAATATCAGGGGACAATTGAGGGGCACAGTTGGACAGAGACAACCGCCGTAATATTACATTCCCTATTAACTCCAGTATGTTTTGCAAAAATCTCCGTATTTTCACAAAAATTTCAATGCAATGAAAATTTTGCTCACCCCAATTCTCTTAACAGTATGTCCATATGGCACAAACACACCTTGAGGCTGGGTTCACACCTATGCAAATTGGATGTGGGTTTCCTCCACATCCAATTTGCAAGATAGGAGATTGTGGCCAGCTCTCTATAGAACCGGTTCACATATCTCTGTAGTGCCTTGGACAGGAACGTTGTGCATCTTTGGCTCTGTTTCAGGGCCGAATTCAGGCAAAAATTTGTCCCTGAAACGGAGAACAAGGACGCACTGAACCCCTACTGCCAGCCCTATCGTTATTAGGTGTGAATCCCGCCTAAAACTACACCCCCCTTCCCCCTTTTTCCCTTCCCCATGTATGCTATCCTTTTTACAATAAATAGGGCTAGAGGTCATGGCATAGCTTACCAGCCGCCGTCTCACTCATAGTCCCATGACTATTTTGTTACCCAGGTTTACACACGTCTTTCCCTTTCCCTCCTTGTGTCCCTTCTCCCTTCCTTGCTATATCTTACACCCCCCTTTCCTTTAAAACCTAATTGGGAGATATTACTTTGTGCATTAGAGATTCTCAGGAAATATTGTTTCCTGCCTAGGGTTGCAAATTCTTTGTGTACAATGCTTCAACAGTTCTACGAAGAAGATAAATTGGCTTCAGAGGTGCAATTAATCTCTATCTATACTGAATGTTTACTCAGGTTTTGCATATGTGGCTTATTTGCCTGAATCTTTTTGAAAACCCACAATTTATTTTCTTTTTGAAAAAAAAAAAAAAAAAAGATTGACAAAGGCAATTGTACAGAGATGAAGAATACATGGTAACTGAAAAATACCTTTTTGACTTATTTACATCATGAGCACTTTCATGCAGCGATTTGTGAATTTCTGCACTAGAAAAATGCAGATCACGAAGGTACATTCAAAAAAATGTTTTCTATGTGTTCTGTTCACATTAACATTCAACCACCTATAGAGGGCAGCGGGCTGTGTCTGTGTCTGCTCTGCATAAGTGGATCTGACGCAGACCAGCCGTCCGCCTGCTCAGTGGGGTGCCCTCTGAAGAGCAATCTGTGTTCCGTAACAATCGCATGCATAGCATGTGGTTGAGACACAGTGACAGGCCTGTCCAACTCTGCACCTTGAGTTAAAAATGCTGCGGCCGCGAAGCAAAGCATTGTGGCCATGGTATCTGTACAGCCCCGTTAGACTATGAGGTAGGTAAGTTGGGTATTGTGACAGTTCGGATGGGCAGCAAAACGGCTGCTTAGCCACCCATTTTTACCGTCCTCTCCGGCCTTCTGTCTCAAAGAGCACTAAAGACGGCCATAGACCGTTCAATTCTTGGCCAGCTTAGCAGGGACTGACTGAGATTCGAACCATGCACACTTGTACCCAAGTTCATCAATCGATCAACTTGTGTACAAACAGGTTTTGAATGAGATTACTGTCAGTGGCTAAAGTCGCTAGCAATAATTACCCCCAGATGGCTTCCCCCTGCCTGCTCCACCATCGGGAACACAATAGCTGCACCGGAGGGATTTCTCCATCAACACTGATTGTGTTGGTGGAGGAATCAAGCTGTTTACGTGTTACAGGAAAGAAAATAACACTTCATGGTTCATACCATCGCTACATGCGGCTCCCAGCAAGGGTCCAGCGCATCCTGGTTCACAGTTTCAGGTCCGATTTCAGGCCCAAAGGGACCAAAAGACGCACAGGGCTCCTGTGCAAATTTGCACCGGAGCCGCAGCGGGGATATGTGAACCGGCTCCTTAGAGAGCCGGTCACAATCTCCTGCTATTGCAAATTGGATGCGGTGAACCCAGCCTTGGAGCTCTTTCACATGTGTCCGTCTGTCAGTTTTTTAGGCGGACCAGTTCGGACCATCCATTGCCCTCTATGGAGCGGCGGGTTTAAGCAGACGTCAGCTGGTGTAAATGGACACATCTGATCTGATTCTATCCTTTAAAAACAGATGGACGGGGATCCGTTCCCCATCTTTCTGGTAATTCGGATGACAGTTGGCTGTAAACAAGACAGGTGTTTCATTGACATCTGACCGCCCATAGAGGAAAACGGGCTGTGTCTGCTCTGCATAAACGTGTGGACACGCTTGCTTAGCGGGGATCCGCAGACAGATCCCATGCGGAGTCCGCTCGTGTGAAAGAGCCCTTAATTTAGATCACAATCAATTGTATTACATGCAGAACTTCTTGCAGCTCTGTAATGGTTAAACCATTAATGTTCATTTGATGGCACACAGGCATTAAAGTGATTTGTCTAAACAGCACCTGCATTTGGAATACCAGGAATCCGATGGTTTTGGTTGAGTTGGAGCAAACACTTAAACGGAATCTACATCAGAAATCATTACGCATACTGCTGCCTTTGCAATAGTTATTTCCATCTGGCGTCTGCACTTATCGATCTGTTTAATATCCCCACTGCAATTTCTTAATAGAATATTTGATAAGCCATCTGCCTCAATGACTATTTGGAGTCTAAATGAGAATTTTCAGGCCCTAGTTTAAGAACTTCATCTTCATTAAAACTGGTGTCACGGTTTCATATACACGCTTGTGCCTTGCTTGTATTAACAGGGAAATAGAACTTGAAACAAGATCCCTGACATTGTAAAGCACCATGGTGTAGCCTAAAGCTTTAAAACAAATTAAATTAAAATGACTTTTAATTACGTAAGCTTTTTTTTTTTTCTTTTTTTTCTTTATGATGATGTGAGTACGCAATAACACAATGTTATTGTGTCTACGTGACTCATGGGTCTTTGGTAATCATCTCGTGTTGTGCCGTTTTTTTAGTTTTTCACAACCTCCTTTTTTTTTTTTTTTTAGCTCAAAGAAAAAAACATCTGTATTTGGCTTAAAATTTATGATCATTGCTTCTTTGTGGAAAACTAATAAAAGTTGTCTTGTTTTTTTTTTTTTTTTAACCACTTAACGCCCGCTGCACGCCTATTTACGTCCACAGAATGGCACGTACAGGCAGAAGGACATATATATATATACGTCCTTGCCTTCTAGCGGGTGGGGGGTCCGATCGGGACCCCCCCCCGCTGCGTGCGGCGGGCGGATTCCCGCGGGGAGCGATCCAGAACGACAGCGCGGCTATTCGTTTATAGCCGCTCCGTCGCGATCGCTCCCCGGAGCTGAAGAACGGGGAGAGCCGTATGTAAACACGGCTTCCCCGTGCTTCACTGTGGTGGCGTATCGATCAAGTGATCCCTTTTATAGGGGAGACACAATCGATGACATCAGACCTACAGCCACACCCCCCTACAGTTGTAAACACACGCTAGGTGAACCCTAACTCCTACAGCGCCCCATGTGGTTGACTCCCAAACTGCAACTGTCATTTTCACAATAAAGAATGCAATTTAAATGCATTTTTTGCTGTGAAAATGACAATGGTCCCAAAAATGTGTCAAAATTGTCCGAAGTGTCCGCCATAATGTCGCAGTCACGAAAAAAATCGCTGATCGCCGCCAATAGTAGTAAAAAAAAATAATTAATAAAAATGCAATAAAACTATCCCCTATTTTGTAAACGCTATAAATTTTGCGCAAACCAATCGATAAACATTTATTGTGATTTTTTTGTTTTTTTACCAAAAATAGGTAGAAGAATACGTATCGGCCTAAACTGAGGAAAACATTTTTTTTTTATATATGTTTTTGGGGGATATTTATTATAGCAAAAAGTAAAAAATATTGCATTTTTTTCAAAATTGTCGCTCTATTTTTGTTTATAGCGCAAAAAATAAAAACCGCAGAGGTGATCAAATACCACCAAAAGAAAGCTCTATTTATGGGGAAAAAAGGACGCCAATTTTGTTTGGGAGCCACGTCGCACGACCGCGCAATTGTCTGTTAAAGCGACGCAGTGCCGAATCGCAAAACCTGGCCTGGGCATTTGGCTGCCTAAAGGTCCGGGGCTTAAGTGGTTAATCCAATTTAAAAAAAAAAGGAAAAAAACAATAATAGAGTGCGATTGGGTAAAATGGATGTATGTACAGGATCCCATGTAAGTGTCTGACATCATAGTCTTCATGTGATCATATGAGGAAGGAAGCATTTCTTCCAGATCTCTGTCGGTAGGCAATACCGTCCCTTTAACTGGCTAACCTGTGTCTGTTTGACTTTGCTCATCAATGCTTTCCACACATAATGACCCTGCTATTGCCACATGCATCTTTAATCGCTGCAAAGTCATAAAAGCAAACTGATTGAACAATCAAGAGCGACTGACCTATTTATGAGCATTTCTTGTGTGCTCAAAAGATTCTGCTTCACAGGACAAATAGATGAGCAGAAGATAAAACGGTTTTTTAACAAAAAACATAATGAAAATGGTTACAGTATTTAAACTTGGTTTTTATCCTTTTAAGCACAACTGGGCTATATTAAAGCGGTATTTAACCTCAAAATAACATTACGGCTTGGCAGTTCTTGGATATGGTGGCTACATTTGTTTTCTTTTGAGGCTTTCTTCCCTATTTTTACCTGTTGATCCAGCCAGTAAGTCTGCTATTTTTAACTTTTTGTAGTAGACCAAGCTTTCCAGCTATAAAGCCTTTTTTGCACGTGCTCAAAATACTTACATTAAACAAACACGCCTATGGCATTAATATGCAGTGTTTGATGTGCATTAAATCCCACCCCAATCGCATTTTTTATTTTTTGTTGTTGTTGTGAACATGGCCAAATGTGCCACAAACATGTGATGACACCTTAAAGCGGGAGTTCACCCATAAAACAAATTTTCCCCTTAGATGGATGCTAGATGGATGCTTGTTTTGTCTAGGGGAATCGGCTAGTTGTTTTAAAATAAGAGCTGTACTTACCGTTTTCGAGATGCATCTTCTCCGTCGCTTCCGGGTATGGGTCTTCGGGAGCGGGCGTTCCTTCTTGATTGACAGTCTTTCGAGAGGCTTCCGACGGTCGCATCCATCGCGTCACTAGTAGCCGAAAGAAGCCAAACGTCGATGCGGCTCTATACTGCGCCTGTGCACCGACGTTCGGCTTCTTTCGGAAAATCGTGACGCGATGGATGCGACCGTCGGAAGCCTCTCGGAAGACTGTCAATCAAAATTTTTGAGGGGGCGCAAACACAAATAAATAAAAAATTGCAGCCTCACTGTGCCCATCAAATGCAGCCACTGTACCATCAATTGTCACCACTGTGCCATGCCATCAAATGCAGTCACTATGCCATCAAACGCAGCCACTGTGCCATCAATTGTCACCACTGTGCCATGCCATCAAATGCAGCCACTGTGCCATCAATTGTCACCACTGTGCCATGCCATCAAACGCAGCCACTGTGCCATCAATTGTCACCACTGTGCCATGCCATCAAACGCAGCCACTGTGCCATCAATTGTCACCACTGTGCCATGCCATCAAACGCAGCTACTATGCCATCAATTGTCACCACTGTGCCATCAAACAGCCACTGTGCCATAAATTGTCACCACTGTGCCATCAAACACAGCCACTGTGCCATCAATTGTCACCACTGTGCCATGCCATCAAACACAGCCACTGTGCCATACTGAATAAAACATTTAACAGTGTTATTTCATGAGATCATTTACAAGGGCGTGTTTAAGGGGCGGGGCAAGGTAGAATTTGGGTGGGGCAACAGGTGGCGAGTAACTCTTAAGGCCTGGCTAGTAGCTCAGGACTTGAAATTTTGAGGCCTGCTGTATGTATTATTGAAGGTTGAACCTAGTACATATCATCAGACTAAAATATCAACATTTTTATTTAAGACTGTGTTCAGACCTGAGCACGTTTTTTTAGCGTGTTTTTTTTTTTCTGCCGTTTTTGCAGAGATTTTGCAGCTTTTTTGTACAGCCGTTTTTGAGGTCCAAAGGTCACCAATGTAAAACACTTGTAATTTGCCTAAAAAGAAGCTCATGCCCCCTTCTTTTTTTTTTTTTTTTTTTGAGATTCAGGTGTTTTGCTTCAGGTGACAGAACGCTCATATGTAAACGGGGCTATTTAAATGAATGGGATTTTGCTTGTTGCTCGTTTTTTTTGGAGCTTTTGAAATTGGCCTTTTATAGTACAAAAAACAGCAGATAATCACAACTATGAGGGGTTAATTTGTACTAAGAAGCATTAAGGCACAACTTTTCTCTTATATACAGTATATAATAATAACAATAATAAATACACCCAGAAGTAGGATATATGGGTATTTTAACCTGGGAGTCAGACATGAAGCTATATGCAGGGTGGTGAGGGGGAATATAAAACTTGTTATATTAAAGTAGTACTAAAGGCTGAGACGTTTTTGCATGGATATAATCATTTTTAAATATAATTCACAATACTGGAAACATTTTCCTTTCACATGTAGCTGTAATGCCTTCTATTAACTCCAGTATATCAGCCTCCACCTTCTCAGGGTTAGGATGCTGATGCCTTTAGAATCACTCACTTCCTTCTCTTGCTCGGAACTACATGTCCCACGAGGCATTGCTCCTCACACATTCACAAGTTCTCAGGCACTTACTGACATGTATGGATGGTGTACTGAGCTATATTTTCTGATATGTAAACAAATAATGCATTCTGTATGCAAACCGACTGACCAATTAATCGATTATGAAAATAGCTGAAAACTATTTGCATAATCATTTGTTGATTAGTTGTTTCAGCTCTAGTAAAATTAGCTTTCAATACAAATGCAATGTATAGTAGGCCCCTTTCACACGGGCGGACCGTTCAGGTTGATACAACTCTATGGATACAACTCTATGGAGCGTCGGATGTCAGCGGTGACCATGTCCGCTAAAATCTGATCCGCTAAAATTAGCCTATGGCGATACGTCGCCATCTGTCCTGGTGGATCAGATTGGGTGAGATCTGATGAAAACGGACATGCTGTCCGTTTTCGTCCGATCTCTCCATAGAAAAGCAGTGGCGCTCGACAAGTCCCTCCTCGCTCAGTGAGCAGAGAGGGACCTGTTATCCGCCAGCTCAGCGGAGATCACTGGCTGGTGGACCGCTGCAACGGTGGGAGGGGCCTAAAAAGTTTTAGAAACTCTTCTAAAAGGCTTTTTTCTCCTGGCAGCAATGTTTTGGCAGAAAAAACACCTGACACTTGTAAAAGTGTGTAGCGCGTTAAGCCGTATTTACTGGCATCAAGCACTAATGCATTTCATTGGCTAGAATAATAATTAATTCTGGCCATTGAAATGAGTTGAGACTCAAGCACTAAACGCGTATAGCATTAACAAGCGTTTGGACACGTGAACCAGCGTTTTTTCGGCCAAAACTCTGCTGCTCTTGGAAGCAAGTTATTTTTCCAACCTCTGAAAGCCCCTGCCATTAAACGCTGGGATACAATTAATATTCCCTAAGTTTACTGTACTTTTTATTTTGATGCATATGAATTTAGATGTATAGCCTTGATTGCTTAATTTTCATATGGGAAAAAATTGATTCCTTTTTATTGTATTGCATAAAATGTTTTCCATTCCCTTTTCTGATGTTTTCCATTATGTTTTTTTTTTTTTTTCAGATTTTGGTGAAGTTGTGCAACTATGTATCTCCAGCAGAGGAGCTGGCTCAGAAAGATGACCTTCAACTCCTCTTTAGTGCAATAACATCCTGGTGCCCTCCATACAACATTCCCTGGAGAAAAAGTGCTGGTGAAGTTTTAATGACCATTTCACGACATGGGCTTAGCCTAAATGTGGTGAAATATATACATGGTAAGTAGAAACATTTAACCACGTGACCTTTTGGAAGGTTTAACCCGCTTCATGACCGGCCCATTTTTTGTTTTTTCAGCACTGTGCTACTTTAACTTTCAATTGCTCGATCATGCAACATTGTACAAAAATGAAATGCTTTTCCCTTTTTATCACACAAATAAAGCTGTCTTTTGGTGGTACTTGTTTACCACTGGGTTTTGTATTATTTTTATTATAAAAAAAAAAAAAAACACCATATTTTCTTCTTTTTGTTATAAAACACATCCAATAAAATCACATTTCTTCATGAATGTAGCACAAAATGTATTCTGCTACATGTCTTTTAGGTTATTTGGTTTGTGTGAACTATTACATACAATATTCAATAATCCACAATATATTTAAATATACATAGTCTGTATATTATTTACAGTATCTCATAAAAGTGAGTACACCCCTCACATTTTTGCAAATATTTTATTATACCTTTTCATGTGACAACCGGGAAAGATGGCTAATTGGGCCCATTTTGGATGACATTTTCACTTAGGGGTGTACTCACTTATGTTGCCAGCGGTTTAGACATTAATGGCTGTGTGTTGAGTTATTTTGAGGGGACAGCAAATTTACACGGTTATACAAGCTGTACACTCACTACTTTACATTGTTGCAAAGTGTCATTTCTTTAGTGTTGTTATAGATACACACACACACACCGCAGGTAAAAAAAAGTATTGGACACACCACAATTTTTCTAGGTAAATATGCTTGTAAAGGTCCTGTTGGCATGAAATTTTACAACTTTAATACACACCGTGTTTGGAGGTGAAATAGCACTGCACATCACCCCAAGAACACCCCCATACTGAGTGAAAGTTGGAGGAAAATCATGGTGTGGGGCTGTTTTTCAGCATATGATATACTGGCAAAATTCGTATTATTGAAGGAAGGACGAATGGGGAAAAATGTACCAAAACATCCTTGATAAAAATCTGCTGTCATCTACCAGGATCATGAAGATGAAACAAGGGTGGACTTTTCAGCAAGAAAATTATACCAAAGCCAAGGAAACTCTCAACTGGTTTTAACAAAATAAAACAATGCTGCTTGAATGGCCCAACCAATCACCTGACTTGAATCTTATAGAATATCTATGGAAAGAACTAAAGATCAGATTGCTTAGACAAGGCCCACGGAAACTTCAAGATTTGAAGACTGTGGAAGAATGGGTCAAAATCACACTTGGGCAATGCATGTGACTAGTTTCTCCATACAGGAGGCATCTTGAAGCTGTCATTGCCAACAAAAGATTGTGTACGAAGTGTTAAATACATTTCAGTTAGCGTCTTCAATACTTTTTTTCTCTGTGCCATTCCATTTTGTTACACATACGTTCATTTTAAAACATCTTTGTTTTAGCCTCTTTGTATGTATGGGTTGTTACCGTCATGTGGTTAAAATTTCATGTCGGTACCGCCTTTAGAAATTTGGCGGACAATCTGGTGCTCGCAGACACTGGCTGGGAGGGTCACTAATTGACTGACACTGACATCACTAGTGACACTAATAAAGTGATCAGCGATAATACTGTACTGATGACACTGGCTGGTAAGGGGTTAACATCAAGGGGTTAACTGCGTGCCTAACACGTGTAATATGTGCTGCTTTTACTCTGAACTGATTTCAGGGAGAAGAAACGGTGAGATCGGTCTCTGTGTACAGAGTCCCGTGTGTCATCACTGGTCAGACGATCATCAAGTGTACAGCCACAATCATATGACATCCAGACATATAAGCCTGTACATATCTGCAGTGGCTTTCAGTACCTCCTGTTTTACTTTAACCATCAGAAAAAAGCTTTTGCACTTCCTGGCAGTGCTGAAGCTTGCCTACCCCATCCTGCCACCTGCACGTTCCTATTTGTAGTGAGGCAGGCCTTCGTAGTGGAGGGCCAATGCAGATGAGAGATAGTAGGAGAAAAAGTTTGCACTGATATTTCCAGGAAGCACAATGACCCCTCCCAAGTAATTGTCACTTCCTGATATATTTTAGGGTGCAAATTCCCCCTCTACTCAATCAATGTCAATAAGGAACACAGGCCACTAGGAGCAGTCAGTCTTTTGGAGTCTTTTCTCTAGAAGTCTTCACAAAGTTATCCTGACATCGTACTTGTTGGCTGCTAGTAGACAATGGGAACCTCCATGTTTTTTGTCCATGTATCCAAGACCGAAAGTGAAGGAAAGCTCTTACAGTGGGAAAATAATCCTATTCGTGTTTATTGAACTTATTCCAGTATTGTCTGGTGGCAAACATACAATTTTACATCACCTATCCGTTTCTGTTACTTTGTTTCTGTGCTGCTGCCTTTTGAAAATGAAGAACCACATCACAGCAAAAAAAATAAAAGAAAAATGTATTGCAATTCCTGTAGTCATAGCGGGGTTGGTGTATTAAATGTATGCTACAGAAAAAAAATGTAGCCTATAGCAACAAATGAGCTTCCAGCTGTCATTTCTGCAGCCCAGCGTTGAAAAAGAAACATGAATTCCAGTTATAGGCAATAAGATTGATAAGGTAAGGCTTGTTATTTCAGTCGTCTTAGGCCCCGTACACACGACCGGATCTGTCCGCTGAAACTGGTCCGACGGACCAGTTTCAGCGGACAGATCCGGTCGTGTGTAGGCCCGACCGGACAATTGTCCGGCAGATCGGACAGTTTCCAGCGGATAAAAATTTCTTAGCATGCTAAGAAATCTGTCCGCTGGAAACCTGTCCGGACGTGTTCGGTCGTCTGTACAGACTCACCGGACACTTCCGACCGACCGCCATCCCTCGCATGCGTCGTACTGATTCGACGCATGCGTGGAAGCTTTGAACTTCCAGGGCCGCCCACGTTGCCGCGTCATCGTCGCAGCGACAGCGCGGCCACAGCGCGGCCACGTCCCCGCGTATTGTTTACGCGCGGATTTCTGTCTGATGGTGTGTACAACCATCAGACAGAAATCTCCGGGCGGACGTATCTGCTGAAAACGGTCCGGCGGACCGTTTTCAGCGGACTGTCCGTCCGTGTGTACGAGGCCTTAGGAATGTCAGAGATCACATAATGCTGCCCATACATTATACAATTTTCATATTCAATGTCCTTTAGATTTACCTTCAACTATGTGGTGCAGAGCCTTGCCTGACTGCATACACATTAAAAAGGTTTAGGTTTGATCGCATATTATAAGGTTATATGTTTTGTTAAATGAAGCAGACCATATGTTCAAGATTTCATCTAAACACAAAAAAGAATCATATGACATTTCATTAGCCTGTGCTGGAAAAAAAACTGAGCATCACTAATATTTTGTTGTCTGCTTGAGAAATAACCTGCCTCATCACTTCCTTTGCCTTGACTCCGATTATTCCATACTGGAGTGACTGAGTCATCCCTCAAAGGAAAACACGCACTGACTGCTCAGTACATGGAGTTGCATAACATAGAAAATGTAAAAAATTGCATGTACTTTTACTGTGTGACAACTTGGTGTCAAATGTGACGTGCTTTTCTGGCTTTTTGTTTTTCAGAGAAAGAATGCCTGGCCACATGTGTGCAGAACATGCAGCAGTCAAATGATCTGTCTCCTCTGGAAATTGTGGAGATGTTTGCTGGTCTCTCCTGCTTTCTCAAGGACTCCAGTGATGTATCTCAGACACTGCTGGATGACTTTAGGACGTGCCAAGGATATGTCTTCCTCTCCGACCTCCTGCTAAGGTGAACACTTAACAGATTATTCTTATGTTAACCCTACACTTTAATAGGTTATAAAAAAATAACATCAGAGCCAGTAACCCTAGAGTATGTATTGGTTTATTGATGGTCTTCATTAGACCAAAGTAGTTTCAGCCCCCATTCACATTGGCACAATTCGACATGTCAAATCGCAGCCTATTGCCGGCGGGGCTGCTGCAATCGGTGCGACGCCATGCCGAGTTCCTGCACTACTTTTGGCAATTTAGGGGAGTGATTTCAATATTCATCTGTTAATGAACCCACTTGGATGTCTTTCAAATCGTCCCCAAATTCGCACTGAAATTGAGTGAGTTCAGCTGAACTAACACCATTTCAAACCCGCGTTCAGTGTGAACACATCCCTGTATTGTTGTACCAGACGGTAAATTGGTGGCCTGGGATTTTTAATTAGCACCAAGAAATTAAAATTCACAATACTAAGTCATCTTGAAAAGCCCCCCTAGCATTTCTGGTCGTGGCCATCTTGAGTAAGGGCGGATGATTCATGTAGCATTTACTTCCTGGAATACATCTGCCTTTAGCCTAGGCATGAATGCAGCAGGCATGAATGCTTAGCTGAGACAAGCCCTTCTCCCCTCCTGACAATCCCTGGGATATGACATTGTTTGGTTACTTCCTGGTTTCCAGGCCTAGGCAAAGAAATGTGAAAAAAAAAAGGTTAAAACAAGTAAATGTGATCTACTTTCCTATCAATTTACTAATGCTAGCAGCATAAGGATTTAAATAAGTCATCCTAACTAGTAAAAAAAAAAAAAGATATGTGCACTTGCCTATCTTTAACTCCTTGGTGCCAAGTGGCAAATAGGCAGCCTCTTGGCAGCTGGGCCTTGGTCCTGAGCGGCCGCAGTATGGCATGCAATAGTTCTGGTAGAGCTGTGCCAAGAGCGTGTGCCCCCTACTCTCTCCCACCACAGTTATCGTGGCTGCCTGATAGCTCCCGTTCTTTCCGCTCATGTGACCTCCAATCACGGTGGTCAAATTACTGTAAGCCCCGCCGGCTCTAAGGTGTTGATCTGTTCTGGTCCTGTGATCATGCATCTGTGGCTCCCTTGTGTCTGTAAACTGCTGCTGCAGGGTAGAAAAGAGAGCGCTGACAACAGCTGGTTAGCACTCCCTGAGCCAGAGCTACAGGATCACATGACTCGAGCAGATTAAAAATAGGTAAGAACACACATCCATTTTTTTATATAGGGTAGATAGAAGGGGGAGAGAATATTTTTAAGGATAGTTAAACTTAGGCTTTTCTTCCACTTCAAATCTATAATGCTCTTTTAGAAACAGACAAAATACTGCACTTTGACGTTTAGGTAAAAATTGCATGTTTATCCCATCGATTGCACATGTAATGGAAGCAAAGCAGCACCTTCCTTAAGGGCCAGTTCACACCATAGAAATGCAGTCTGGATGTTTTTCTGCATGCACATTTTTGATGCATTCTAGTGCATTTTTGATGCATTCCAGTGTATTACCCCACCCCCATCTTTTTTGTTCACCTTAAAATAGGACATATGTGTTCCAGTGCCTTTTTGGTGCGTTTAGGTGAATTCCGGTGCGTTTTATTGCGTTTCAGTGCAGAAAAAATGCTGTATGTTCTACTTTTTGGAACTGACTGCACTGGTGTGAACTATGCCATTGGAAACTACATAACCTGCTATCCATGAGTTTTTGAGTTTACTGTGCTACCTGTTCTATCCCTGATTGAATAGCAGTGTAATACTTGTATATATGAACCAGTATTTTTCTTGTGATGCCTTGATTGTTACGGTTACTGTTGCGGCCCATGTGGGCAATTTAGGGTCCTTTCACACTAGCGGACCGTTCGTCCGCCCACTCATTACAAGTCCGTTAACGGACTTGTAATGAATCCCTATGGGAACGGGTCTGTTAGCGGATGGAGCATCCGCTAGCGTCCGCGTCAGTCGGGATCCGCTTTTCCGAACGGAAGAAACCCTATTTTTCTTCCGTTCGGCGGAACGGACCGGATGCAGACGGACAGACGGTCCGTCTGCATCCGGTCCCCCATAGGGGACAGCGGAGCAGAGACAGGACGGTCCCTGCACTGTGTGCGGGGGACCGCCCTATCCGCCGACATCTGAGTGGGAATCCCCGCTGAGCTTTGGCGGACACACGGAGCGGACCCAGAAACGGTCCGCTCCGTGTGAAAGAGCCCTAAAAAAAAAAAACCGCACTGGACTGAATGTGGCGTGAACCCTAAATTAATAAAAAAAAGAAAAAAATGACCATTTACCATCCCTGTTTACACCTTTTAACTGGCTGGACAATGCAAACCGTATAGCAGCTAATAATATTCTATAAATGGTAAGCATTACAAATCGTAATTATTCTTTTCAATCCCAAATTTTGTAAATCCAGACATCCCCAGGTTTTATAGCGCTGATAAATGTCAGTGCAGATGCGAAAACGGATGCTATCAGTTGTTACCAATGTTGTGTTTATCAGAACACTGCGGTAAACAGACTGCAACAGCAATTATATTTTGACAAAGGGTGCTTATCGCACAGGTGCCTGATGTCTCGGACACTAAAGCAAACAAGGCAAGGGAAATGGGGGACAGTTTGTATATGTAGTCCGAACAATGAGAAACCCTAGCTGAGTTGTGCCAGTTTTTTTACCAGCATGATTACTTGGCTGTGGATAGAGTTATCATTTTAACTTCTTGCGTGCATTGAATGCAATCTGTGACAAATTAAAGTAGCTCGGTTGCTAAAGTGGAAATGTCAGTAATAGCTATCCCTGCAGAGAAGCAAGTGAATATTTTCCTCTCCCACTGCCCATGACACCAAACACCACTGATGAAGAGGAATCATCAAGTTAAAGTATCTTTCTAAACCGTCACTTCTGGAAGTGTTGCTCTCATGATTTCTTGCTGCACTCAGTAGTTCCTCTCGTCCACTCAATTTTACTACTGTGTCCTTCTACTTCTATGTCCTTTTTCAGATAGAGTTGAAATGTATGTCAGGCTTTTATTTCTAATAAGGAATATATAAATGAAAGCTTTAGTTATCTCAGAAATGGTACCACCAAAAGTTTTATCAATATATGGACACTTTCATAGAAACTTCTCAGGTTAATTGAAACAGTCCTTGTGGGTCTAGATCTTAAAGGGGTTGTAAAGGTTCGGCTTTTATTTTCTAAATTGGTTCCTTTAAGCTAGTGCATTGTTGGTTCACTTACCTTTTCCTTCGATGTCCCTTCTAAGAGCCGGTTCACACTGGGGCGACTCGTCCGGTGAGTCAGCTGCCTGACAAGTCGCGTCCCATTCTATTCACCAGAACCGTTCTAATAGGAGCGACGCAAGTCGCTCCGACTTAGAAAAAGGGTTCTTGTACGACTTCAGGGGCTACTCGGGGCGACTTGCATTGACTTCAATACAGAAGTCATTTTGCAAGTCGCCTCTGAAATTGTCTTCAGGACGACTTGCCGAGTCGCCCCCAAAGTCGTGCCGCCCCAGTGTGAACCGGCTCTTAATGTTTTTTTTTTCCTTTCTTTGAATTTGTCACTTCCCGTTTCTCCTCAGTAAGCTTTCCACCATCATCTGAGCGGTGGAAAGTCATTTAGAACAGCTTACTGAACACCTTACTGAGGAGGAACAGGAAGTGAGAAATTCAGCCAAAGAAAACAAAGAAAAAAAAACATTTAGAAGGGAAATTGAAGGAAAGGTTAAGTGAACCAACAATGCACTAGCTTAAAGTAACCTATTTAGAAAATAAAAAACAAACCTTTACAACCCCTTTCAGCACCTTTAGGGATAATCTCTCCAATTTTGTCAAAAATTATGGGTAAGTATTTTTCAGACTCACCGTATGCATGCAAGTCCCTTCTGTGTGTCCTCTATAATGACAGCGTGTACAGGAACGATGGGCCCAATGGTAACAAAAAGCGCCCTTGATTAAATCGGAAAGGGAAAAAAATGTAGGTCTCCATACAGAAAAATGCTAACAATGAATAGTTTTGTTGTAAATAAATTCAATTCAACAACAAAGTAAAAGAAAATGCATCCATCGGCTAGATGAATGTGAAGAAATCAAAAATTTTCTTTTTGAAAAAGCAAAGTCTATAACAAGACTGGCAGATGAAGACCTTTAGACTTACTGTGTGACAATGCCATTGGGTTTTGTTCCCTTTTGAGTAATTGTTGGAATTCTTTTAAGCACATATAAGCAATCTTGAACAATATAATTACAATACCAATGATTTTTCAATGGCACGCCATTGTTTTTGCCAAAATTACATAGATTATCTATCTGTGATGGTGCATAGGATAGAAATCACCCAGGACTATCCATTTCATATGAGGGGTTTTGAACAGTTTGACCTGGTGACATTTAGGCTATACTTATAAAAAAAAAAATCTTTATTTATCTCAAAAGCTAATACATTTTTTAAATCTGTTTCTGAAGCTTTCATACCTAAACCCTTTTAAAATGGGGGTCTCCAAACTTTCTAAACAAAGGTCCAGTTTACTATTCTTTAGACTTTAGGGGGGCAGACTGTAGTCAGTGGAAGTATAAAATGCACTAGCATTAGTGGGAGTAGGTCAGTCTCAGGCTTTGTGGTCAGTGGGTGTAGAAAAAAAAATTACAAAGCGCCATGGTCAGTAGGAGGATTAGGGGCTCTTCGTTGATATCAGTGGGAGAAACGGTGCCCCATCATTGGTGTAAGTGGAAAGAATAGTGTCATGTATCATTGGGAGGAACAGTGCCCCAAGGGCTGGGTGAAGGCATGCAAAAGGCCATATCTGGCCCACAGGCTGCAGTTTGGAGACCACTGCTTTAAAGCATAGTATGTCATAAGGACAGGGTAAGAGCCCCAGTAAGGTAATAGTGAAAAATCTAATCCAGTGCAGTCATTAGAGAGAATACGCAGAGTAAAGGGGAATAGATTTTATTTATTTTTTTTAAAGGGTGCAAGCCTGCTTCAGTGGAGGAATGGGGCAAATGGAATGGTTGTAGGGGCTTATGAGCCTGAAGTACAACTCTCTTTATGTACATTTATATAATAATCAAAATCCTCCTCACAAAATGGTAGCTGTTCTTACTGCTCTGTACAAAAAAAAAAAAAAAAAAGAAGGTTTTGCCTTTAGTTATACAGTAAAACCTTGCTTTGAGAGCGTTTTGCGAGACAAGCAACATGTTTTAATAAATTTTGCCTTGATATACAAGCGATATGCGCTGCATTTTGCCTTTACAGAGCATACAGTGGTGGGAGCAAAGTACTTGACCTTGAGAATCAACACCCATACCTTGCAGTATTTTTTTTATTGTTCAGGATTTATATAGCGCCAACAGTTTGTGCAGGGTAGTCATCAGGGGGGTACAGGCAGTACACCTGTAAGGGGCCTGGAGGGCCCCAGATGGCAACCCCCCTTTAAAAAAAAAAAATATATATATATATATATATATATATATATATATATATATATATATATATATATATATATATATATATATATATATATATATATATATATATATTTTGTAAAGCCCCCCCCCCTTCTCAATTCGCGGCAGCACCACCCATCCCCCACCCCCCCGGTTCTCTGCTCCAGGGGGGGCCATGCCTGAAGCTGTGTAAGAGGGGCCCCATAATTCCTGATGGCGGCCCTGAGTTTGTGCAGCGCTTTACAACATCGGGGAAGACAGTACAATTACAATGCAATTCAATACAGGAGGAATCGGAGGGCCCTGCTCGTTAGAGCTTGCAATTTAGAAGATTTTAGGCTACACGTTTTGATAAAAATAGAAAACTGTATTTTATATATACTATAGTCTCTTTACCAAATATGATTTTTAGAGATGGTGAACATTGCATGCTATTTTTTCAAGCCAAATGATTTATAAAGTTACATTTTATATATCAGTAGCACAGACATTTGAACATGTTTGTGTAGACTGAAAAAGTACGACTATAACTGTGTATGTATATTTTCCCCAGGCGCCATATGTTTTTCATTGCTGATCAGTAATATTATGATCTTTTATTTAGCTAGAATTGGAAGCATACAGCACTAAGGAAAAATGTAATGTTGTCTTTCCTGTAGGCTAGACCAAGCTAAAGAGAACGAATCCAAAGATGCGCTGAAGGACTTGGTTAACCTAATTACTTCTTTAACAACATATGGTGTCAATGAACTGAGACCAGCTGGTTTAACTACAGGGGCACCTTTTTTATTGCCAGGCTTTTCCGTCCCGCAGCCTGCCGGAAAAGGTAAGTTGCTTGCCATTCGGGGTACATTTTACATTTTACATTTTATCTAAATTATAAAAAGCCTTGCATTTCGTTCCACTGAAACTACTGAGCTTCAATAAAACCTGGTGCCAAGTCAATAATGGATAAAAGTACAATTAGAGATTTGTTTATGAAGAGGCAAAGCTGTACCGCATAGTGTAATGTTCATACTAAATTCCCTTACATCTCACTTTTGTGGTTTTGTAATGCGTTGGCAGTCATCCAGTTTCTACTGTTTTCTACATTTAGACTTTGTTTAAAAAAGAACTTCAACATGTTTTTAAAAAAAATTGAAAGTCAGCAGCTACAAATACTGGTACTTGCTAGTCCATGGATTTTAGCAATTTCGTACAGCGGCTGTTTCTTCTAACTGCTGCGGGTCCCTGATGCTGCCATCTTGGATTGGGATGTCACCTGTAACTTCCTGATAGATCAGAGTTGGCTCCCTAATGTGTATGTGCAAGATCACGTGGCCCAGGGGCACTGGTCCTGCAGTCGTTTTGGAAATGGGTTGTGCCCCAGGAAGCTGCAGGTGGAGAGAGGATGTGATGAGCAACATCATCATTGCCTAGGACAAGTTGGAAAACATTTGATCAATGTATTCTGACAGTGCTGGGTCCCACTGTCGGAATATAATTTCCCGGTGGGGTGTATTATTCCATCCATCTTGCTTGTGTGGATGGAGGGATCTGTTCAATTTTTTTTTTTCGTTCGGCCTACTGGCTGAAGGAAAAAACTGCTTATCTATGGCTAACTTTAGATGTAGATTTCATAAAAAAGTTTGGTTGCCCTCCATAACCATCTGGCAGAGGAGTAGCGGGTTACAGTGGTGAAGTAATAATAAGTACCAAATAGAGGACCAGGTAGCAAGAATGTAAGACAGAAGGATTTAATTATTTGTTTGTGGCCTGAACAGATGTTTATCTTATGAAACGGTCCAGTCTTAAATTTCTTTGAACTAGAATTTTTCTATTTGAGGTTACTTGTTTGTTTGCTTGCAGGTTTGAGTGTGAGGAATATCCAAGCCTTCTCAGTCCTACAAAATGCATTTCTTAAAGCAAAGACCTGCTACCTTGCACAGATTATACTGGATGCCATCACCAATATTTATATGTCGGACAATGCCAATTACTTTATCCTGGAGCCTCAGCATACACTTTCCCAAGTTGCAGAGAAGATTACCAAGTTGCCTGATGTGCAGGTGAAATACTTTGAGATGCTCGAATTTTTGGTTTTCAGCTTGAACTATATTCCTTGCAAAGAATTGATCAGTGTCAGCATTCTTTTGAAGTCCAACACTTCATTCTCCTGCAGTATCATAGCCACTAAGACACTTCTTAAATTCATTCGACACCATCACATCTTTAAAGATGTTTTTAAAGAAGTAGGACTTCTGGAGGTAATGGTCAACCTTTTGCACAAATATGCTGCTGTACTGAAAGACCCAGCCCAAGCCTACATCGAACAAGGTAGGACTCTACCTTTTCTTTTAATTTAAAATTGCTGTTTGAATAAAAAAAATGTTTTTGTTTTTATAATATTTTGTTATACCCTATAAAGTGTACCTGTGCCGAGACATCAACATTAAAGCGGGAGTTCACCCATTTATTTATTTTTTTACCTTTTCCCCTTAGATTCCTGCTCGTTTTGTCTAGGGGAATCGGCTAGTTGTTTTAAAATATGAGCAGTACTTACCGTTTACTAGATGCATCTTCTCCGTCGGCTTCCGGGTATGGGTCTTCGGGAGCGGGCGTTCCTTCTTGATTGACAGTCTTCCGAGAGGCTTCCGACGGTCGCATCCATCGCGTCACTAGTAGCCGAAAGAAGCCGAACGTCGGTGCGGCTCTATACTGCGCTTGCGCACCGACGTTCGGCTTCTTTCGGAAAATCGTGACGCGATGGATGCGACCGTCGGAAGCCTCTCGGAAGACTGTCAATCAAAATAGGAACGCCCAGTCCCGCAGCCCATACCCGGAAGCGACGGAGAAGATGCATCTCGTAAACCGTAAGTACGGCTCATATTTTAAAACAACTAGCCGATTCCCCTAGACAAAACGAGCAGGAATCTAAGGGGAAAAAGTCATATAGATGCCACCTGCTGTATCTCTAGCCATTAATGTCACTTGTGTCTAATGTCACTTGTGTCTATGGTTCTGTATTTTTTGAGCTGAGATTGTTTGCCTACAATTCTTTGTATTGAATTTAATAAAAATGTTAATTTTAAAAAACCAACACAAGCCACCCCTGACCTTTCTATCTGTTTTACACATATAGTCATTCATTCTCAAAGGTCACTGCTAAGACTCTAAGTTCTGGTCTAAGAGTTCACACACGCATGCCAATTTCTAATGGTGCAAGGGAGCTCTAGAATAAAACTCCCAGCGTTTTACCACCTCTACGGAATACCAGATGCAATGTACAGCTGGCCATATAACTGTCTGTACAAGCTTATACTCTTGTAAATGCTGATTCTCCTTTTGTACAAGTGTTTACGTGCACATGATGCATTTCCAATACAAGTTCAGGAAAGTACACTATACACGCTTCACACTTCTTAGCGCCTACCCACAATTCAAAATCGCATCAGAAAGTACACGAGTACAAGTGCATACAGCCATGCACTTCTTTGGCCGGCTGTACGCACCACCTGCGTGCTCCCAGGCATGGGACAATGCCAGGAGTTTACACTAGAACTTCTTTGTACCAGAAACATCAAGGCTGAATTTACACACGGTGTGATGACAGGCATTTTACTGCTTTGTTACATGCCTGTCACTGCAAGGACACAAAGAAAACAATTGTTTTCTGCATGTCCCATTCACTACAATACAGTACAGAACCGTGGTGCAATGCATTTATGCATTTTATCACAGCACACTGTACAGAATTTCATGGCATCCAACAGCGCATCGCAGCGCCCTGCTGTACAGCTACATAAATGAAGTGTACTTTTGTATGCTTCAAATAAAGTTTGCACAAAGAAAAGGGGAGCTGTGTGTGATGTGCTGAATCATGCACCACACTGCCCCCTCTGGCAGCTGTCCATTATGTGTAAACTAGCCCCAGGTGTGCATGAGCCCAAACAGTTTAGAAACAAACATCTTCTAGTTTACATTACAGGGCTGAATATTCTGTTCTCCATAGAAGATCCCCACTGCCTTGGTTGTGAAATCTAATTTGTAAATACTTCAGGGTGCATGATCTGTGCACAGGTTCGCGTCTTGTAATTTAGAGTTTGCAGGATTTTTAACCACTTCAATACTAGGCACTTTCACCACCTTCGTGTCCATGCCATTTTTCAGCTTTCAGCGCTGTCACACTTTGAACAATTGTCATGCAACACTGTACCCATATGGCGTTTTTTTATAATTTTTTATAAACGCAAGTCCATAAAACAATCCATCAGTGAATCTTGAATGTTGCTAATGGATGGCACCATCCACCATCTCCATGCACCAGTGCGGCCACCATCAGAAGAAATACACCTTAATAAATGTTATTGCACACAAACGCCTTCTCCATTTTGGCTAAATGTAAACCTGCTGTCAGAGACTGCCAAGTACTGCAATTGCTCATCATCATCTGAAATTGTTATCTAGCTGTTGTACTAACTCTCACTGGCTTTAATATTTTGAGACGCTGTTCTGGAGCAAATACGCAAATCAGAAAAGTCAGAAGTATTTATATGCATTGATGTTTTGTGCTAGGGAGGCAAGAGGGTAAGAATGAGAACCTAGCATTGGGCAGAATGGGAGGTCAGCAGTACCAGCCTTTTTCCTAACCTCTGTGTAATCCACTGCAGCCAAATTCCAACAATCACCTCACATTGATGACTGGGTCTACTTTCTGTTAGACCCCTTTCACACTGAAGGTGCTTTTCAGGCATTTTAGTGCTAAAAATGGTGTCTGTAAAGCGCCTCCCAAGCCTCCCCAGTGTGAAAGCCCAAGAGCTTTCACACTGGGGCGGTGCGCTTGCAGGACCAAAAAACAAAAAAAAAGTCCTGCAAGCAACGTCTTTGGGGCGGTGCGGGAGCTGTGTATACGCCACTCCTAAACTGTGCCTGCCTTTTGAAATCAATGGGCAACGCTGCCGAAGCAACTGCAAAGCGCTTCGGCAGCAGTGCTTTGCGGGCACTTTTAACCCTTCCCTTGGCCGCTAGCGGGGTTAAAGTGCAGCTAAAAGTAGCGGCCGTGTTGGCAGTATGAAAGTGGTCTAAACTTTCTCTCTCTGCTCTGAAGTTTTACAAGTTAGATTCAGACTTCTATTGCAGGTTTGGGTCTGTGAGGTTGATGGAGCTTCTTAGTACTGATTCTTTGATGAAGCAAGCCCTTAGCATTAAAGAAACCCCGAGTGGCTTCTTGTGAATTCCTCTCTTGCATTAAGAACCGATTACCACCCAAGTAATGGGGTAAATTAGTGCACTACAACAATGCCTGAATAGAATACTGAAGTACTGGAAATAGCCTTTGTATCTACGTATGCATCGTAAAGCTGAACTCTAGGAAAATAGAACATATAAATGAATGCAGCTCTATAATCATAAATACATCTTTAAAATATATTTACTTTAAAACATAAGCAGTGTAAGTGACTGAAAGGCTGATACCAGGTCAAATTTAGGCAGTGTTCATCAGGGCTGGAGTGTGAGGAAGAAGCAGGGTAAACAAGCAGGGTAAACAAGGTGGATTGTGTGCTGACAACAAGCATGCATATAGAGTGAGATAGCTGCTTCTCCTTTCACTGTCCAGTCAATGGCTTAGAGGAAGTAAGTTGCATGATGCTGGTCATCAGACTGTTGACATATAGTAAAAAAAAAAAAATTGTGGTTTAGAGCTCCAGATTAAAAGTGAATATTGAAAACAAATCTGCTTGTTATGTTACTTTTTTCATGGGTTGTTCATTGTTCTCTTGTAGCCTTTAAATTGAGTTTGTCTTTAAGATTATATTTTATGGTTTTAACCTGGAGTCTACCATTTTTAAATAATAAAACACCTTTAACATAAAGTGTTGCCTATTGTCAGGATGGTATCTTGATTTTCTATATATTTGATATTATGCTCCTTCTGTTGCTTAGCCTAAAGTTTACCTGTTTTCCACAGGTTGTACAATTGTAATACAGTCCTCAGAGGAGCAAAGGCAATTGGCACTGGTGGTGATGGAAACTCTAACAGTTTTGCTGCAAGGATCAAATACCAATGCTGGTAAGTAGTCAATCTTTACCACTTGAACGCTATCTTTTTTTAAGAGATAATGGGAATTGTACATTAATATATTACTAATAGGGTTGTACCGATACCAAGCATTTGCCCGAGTACTTGTACTTGGGCAAATGTTCCCGATGCTTCACCCGATACTTTTACTGTCGGCGGTGATCAGTGCATGGGGAAGTAACAAGCACCTATCACTGCTGATTTTAAAGCAGCTGAAAGCCGCCGTGTATGCCACTGTGTATCCTGTGTATTCCGCCGTGTATGCCGCGTATCCTGTGTATGCCGCCATGTATCCCCTGTATCCTGCCGTGTTTCTCTCCCCTTCCGTGCTCCTCCTCCACCCCCTGGAAATGTCAGGATGGATAGCGGGGTAGGAGCCGGTAAATCCGGCTCCTTACTGCTCCGAATGGACAGAGTCAGTGATCACTGACTCTGTCCATTCACATAACTGAAACATTGTAACCTGTGTTTACAAATGTTTCAGTTTATGAATGAAGAGAAGGCGCTGTCTTCACTCCATTCATTTTTAGCGCAGCTGATGCTGCTGAGAAAGGGACAGGGGAACATGTGTTCCTAGTCCCTTTCCCTGTCTCAAAGGGAAGATGTCAGAGGTCTGTTAAGACCCCTGATATCTCACCAAAGCCCCCCCCCCCCAACAGGGCTGAAAAAATAAATAAAAAAATAAAGAATAAAAAAACAAAATAATAAAAAAAATGATTGTAGAAAATAAAAAAATTAAAGAAAAAACATACTGACACATAGTTAGTCAGGTTGAAAAAAGACACAAGTCCATCCAGTTCAACCACAAAAAACAAAATAAAAAAACACAGTAAAATCCTATACACCCAACTTCATACCCACAGTTGATCCAGAGGAAGGCAAAAAACCCCAGCGGAGCATGATCCAATTTGCTACAGCAGGGGAAAAAATTCCTTCCTGATCCCCCGAGAGGCAATCGGATTTACCCTGGATCAACTTTACCTACAAATCTTAGTACTCAGTTATATTCTGTACATTTAGGAAAGAATCCAGACCTTTCTTAAAGCAATCTACTGATCTGGCCAGAACCACCTCTGGAGGGAGTCTGTTCCACATTTTCACAGCTCTTACTGTGAAAAAACCTTTCCGTATTTGGAGGTGAAATCTCTTTTCCTCTAGACGTAAAGAGTGCCCCCTTGTCCTCAGTGATGACCGTAAAGTGAATAACTCAACACCAAGTTCACTGTATGGACCTCTTATATATTTGTACATGTTGATCATATCCCCCCTTATTCTCCTTTTCTCAAGAGTGAATAAATCTAGTTCCTCTAATCTTTCCTCATAGCTGAGCTCCTCCATGCCTCTTATCAATTTGGTTGCTCTTCTCTGCACTTTCTCCAGTTCTCCTATATCCTTTTTGAGAACTGGTGCCCAAAACTGAACTGCATATTCCAGATGAGGTCTTACTAATGATTTGTACAGGGGCAAAATTATATCTCTGTCTCTGGAGTCCATACCTCTCTTAATACAAGAAAGGACTTTGCTCGCTTTGGAAACCGCAGCTTGGCATTGCATGCCATTATTGAGCTTATGATCAACTAAAACCCCCAGATCTTTCTCCACTACAGACCCCCCCAGTTGTACTCCCCCTAGTATGTATGATGCATGCATATTCTTAGCCCCCAAGTGCATAACTTTACATTTATCTACATTAAACCTCATCTGCCACTTAGTCGCCCAATCAGACAGAGCATTGAGGTCGGCTTGTAAATTGGAGACATCCTGTAAGGACGTTATTCCACTGCATAGCTTGGTGTCATCTGCAAAGACAGAAATGTTACTTTTGATCTCAGACCCAATATCATTTATAAATATATTGAAAAGTAAGGGTCCCAGCACTGAACCTTGGGGTACACCACTGATAACATTGGACCATTCAGAGTAAGAATCATTAACCACGACTCTCTGAATTCTGGCTTTCAGCCAGTTTTCTATCCATTTACAAACTGATATATCCAATCCTGTAGACCTTACCTTACACATGAGCTGTGTGTGCGGAACTGTATCGAACGCTTTTGCAAAATCCAAATATATCACGTCCACAGCCACGCCTCTGTCCAGGGTTTTACTTACCTCTTCATAAAAGGAAATCAGGTTTGTCTGACAACTTCTGTCTTTCATGAATCCATGTTGACTGCTGCTTAAATACGGTTAACCCCCCCCCTCTCCCTTAAAAAGAGAAAGCATTATAAATAAAAAAAATGTAAAAAATTAAAAACAAATTGTTAAAGATAAAAAAAAAAAAACATACTGACACATGTGCCGCTGTCACATGAGATTAAAAAAAAGTATCGGTATTCGTTATCGGCGAGTACTTGAAAAAAAAGGATCGGTACTTGTACTCGGTCTTAAAAAAGTGGTATCGGGACAACCCTAATTACTAACAAATGGTTTTGAGTTCTCTACTTGGTATATACTGTTTTTTTTTTTTTCATTTTTATTTATTATGCACTAATGGCATGCATCACAAAAAAATTGTAAAATAAGCAATAAGGCTGGTGTAATCAGCTGTGTAAGCTTCTTTGGCTGTTCTTCTCCTATGGATCATAGGACTGCAGTTTGCTCTTTACTCCTGTGAACTGTTTTCCTCTGAAAGTGGGCTGAAGCTCTGTTGACTAACATCACAGAGCTGGTCCAGGCTAAGAAAACCATATGGTCAGTGTCCACCCAGGAACCTGGCTCAGCCTCTCAGTGAGCCGTGAGAGCCTGAGTCTGTCACTCAGCACTGGCAGTCATGGAGTACCGAGCGATTGGCGGTGTTCTCAGTCTTGGAGCCGGCGGAGGACAGATGTATAATTGGACCAATGCTGCATTCTCCTAGATAAGTTTGATATCTACATAAAAAATAAATTCCCCAACTTTTTTTTGCATCTTGAGTCTGATAAGTATTATTAACATGAACTTGTATGTAATTACAAACATTACAATTGCTGCATACAAATGAAACATTTATTTAAAGCCTAACTCCAACTCAGCAGAGCCAGAGAATTAGAGGATCTTCTAGTGGGCCTCCCGAGTATGTAGGGGAAAAAACTTCATTAAAACCAAAAAGTAGGGGATGATGAGGACCCCCACTAATATATTTAATTATGTTTTTTTCTCTACAAATACAGCACCACGCGCTGTAATTGACTGTTCGCCAGGCTGTCAAATACAGAACTTGGCCTGCCCTCTGTGACCGCAGCTTGCCCACCACCATGATGTTGCTGTCAACTACTGTACAGTGTGTGTCACTGAGGTATTGGCCCACCTGCCAGTGCCAGGGGGAATAGCTCACTACGTACCCTCTTCTGCACCACTAGCTGCACATATTACAACATGTCAGTGAACTGAAATCCATGTAAATGAAAGTATTTTTTTGGTTTCTGATGTGAATGAAGAGAGACCGAAAAAAGCACATCAATGTAAGGTGTCTAAAAAAAAAAAAAAAACACGTGTATATATAATGTATCTCAGTGCGTGCAAAATACGATGCAAGTGGTGTGAATCCAGCATAAAGCTGGCTATAGACTAGAGGAATTTTGTTTGAAGTTCTTCATTTTAGAACTGTTGGATTTTTTTAATCGTAAAGCCTAGTGCTCACGGGTCGAATATTGGGCGGCATCGGCTGGTTCAATTGTAACCTGCCAACATTCGGCCCGTGTGTACGGCAACCGGTCCGAAAGAAGCCAGCTGAATAGTCGGCTTCTGTTGAAGGGGTATGACCAAAAAAGTCTGTTGATCCAAATCCAATCAGCCGATGGCTGAGAGAGTTGACCAGAGTGTTCTGGCAAGGGTCTGTCCCCTGTCAGAACAGTAGCTCAGCAAGGGATGTTGCTGTACTAACATTGGATTGTTAGTACAGCAGCTCCTCCTGAGCTTTTCAGTTTTTTTTCCGTTCAGCCTGCTGAAAACAAACTACTTGTGTGTACTAGGCTTTGGTGGGATCAAATCGACCGTCCCTTTCAAATGCAGTGATTAGAAACTTCAAAGGCGCTGGATGGAAATTGTATGAGGTTTTGGTTCAGTTTTATTAATTCCAAAATCAAATGTTAACTCCTTCATGATCAAGATCAAAACCTACCTTAACGCCCAAACCCAATTTTGCAACTTTAACATGTGTTAGTAAAACTGTACATATCTCAACTTCTTAGTGTATCCAGGCGGATTATACCTTGTTTTTTTTTCAGGACAAATTGGGCTTTCACTTGGTAATTGGTGATGGATATCTCTTGATTTTGTTATATTCGAAAAAGAAAACTGGCCCAAAACAGTAAAAAAATGTAGCCTTCTCTTTTTATGACATTTTCATGACCCACCACCAAAAACCAAACCTACCAAAACACACTGGCACTAAATATTAAACTTTTTTATTTCTTATCTAAAACACATTGCCATTAACAGTAACTGACACTTAAACTGCCACGAACAGTGCCACCTACACTACCACTAAGGGCTTGTTCACACCACACGTGAATGAAAACTGATGGGAATACTAATGCCGTGTACACACGATTGAGTTTCTCAGCGGTGAAAACCCCGCCGAGAAACCCAAAGGGAAAACCGAGGAATGGCTTGGTCCCTTTTCCCCGTGTACAAACGACCAGTTTTCCTGACAGATTTTCTCTTGGTCAAGAAAACTGGCCATGTGTATGCTCCCTAGCAGTGTTTTCCTATGGAAATTTTCTCGTCGTGATTCTCTGTGGTTTTCTCGTCCAAGAGAAAACATGACCTTTTTCCCGACGAGAAAACCGATCGTGTGTACGCGGCTTTACTTCCATTTCTCTTCAGTTTACATCAAATTTCACGCACATTAATTATGTGCCATATTCACACCAATGTTGATGTCATGTCCGTTTTTTTCACACAAAGAGAACAATTGTTTCTTTGGTGCCCTTGCAGATTGTGTGCAGAAGATTTTACGTCTCTGCACCATGCATGGTGTGAACGAGGCCTGCACTCTCAACCCTAGATCAAGCCCTGAAATAGTTATTCTTTATTTTTGTGTTTGTTTTTCAGACATGTCCTAGAGGAGGAAAATATACAACTTATCTTCTCCTACTGGCTAGAGGGAAAATGTGGTGTTTACTCCCTTCACAGTGGATAAACAACACCAGGCAGGCTACAGAGTGAATGATCATGTGATGTGGATCCAGTTCCCCTGGTTCCTGATCGTTAGTAGAGACCCAGGGCTGTTATGGACAACCTGGTCTCTCTGCTGGGAGCGAGAACGCCTCCGGCACAAACACAAGAACACATACATGCGGTGCTCAGGTTTAAAGCCCACTTCCTGAATGCCACATGTGTTAGGCGGTTGTTAAGGGGTTAAAAGCAAATGACATTTCGAACAATTACAAGTTGTCAAATATATTGAAAATTTTTGCATGATTTTTATAAAAGAAAAATCTCCTTTTTACTAGTTTATAGACAGCTTTTGGGATTCTGGCATTCTTATGGGCTATAACTAATCGCACAATGTTATGTTAGGTTCTCCACTTTTGATAAGAAAAAAATAAAACAATCTTTTCCTATTCAATATATACTTTGTAAAAACATTTGAAGACATCATTGCAGAGTTCTACGTATTTATTTTCTGATAAAAAAAAAAAACATGGAGGTCTATTCATGAGGTCCCTTTTACACGGGGCAGATTCTGTTGCAATAAGCAGGGGATCAGACAACAAATCGGAGAAGATGGATGACCTATCTATGTTTGCTCAGTATCTGCAGAGTGGACATGGGGAATAGCTTGCTCTGCTCTATGGGCAGCCGGGAGTAAATGGACTTCCCTGTCTGTTTATACCTGGTCACCTCTAATCCACTCGGCCTAAACCGAGGCGGACAAAGTCCTCTCCCGTTTTTTCGTTTTTTTATTTAGCGGGCCTAATCGGACTTGGAGGTAGGCGGGTATAAACAGACACAAATCCGTTTACATCCACCAAGTCTATAGGGATCAACGGCCCTTCCGATCAGGTCCACCTGATGACAGACGGACCTGATTGGAGTCCCTGTGTGAAAGGGGCCTTAATATATTTTAACACAATAACTTTTAGCCAGGCTTCACACATTTCCAATTAAATGGCCACCATCTTGGATCTGGCCTCTTTTTTTCTTAGGCCAGACCAGTCACATTCCTGGCCAGCTCTTCCTCAATAAGAAAATGATCACATGCGCAGCACAGCAGAAAGACTTCAGGCCTTCAGAAGCCACCCCTCCCTGCCTATTGGTGCTGGTACTCAAGGTACTGTGAGTTTTGTGCACTTTGCTGGTTTTGCAAGCATGGCAGATCTTCCTTCCAAAAACTAATTTACGGGACTGCAAACCAGCTCTAGTTTTTGGGCAACAACTTTTTTTTTTCTTACTTGCAACCTATTCTCGACATTTTTCTAGTTCTCCTTTTATGCAAGATTGCCTTTCTTGTGGCTCTCGCCTCCGTTAAAGCAGAGCTCTACCCTCAAATCAAACTCTGCATCAGCACTTTAATAAAAATGTCAGTAGCCGAGTAAAAAAACAAAAAAAATGTTTTTTTACTTACCTTAAAACGGTTGTTGCTAGGCAGACTTCCTAATAATCTGTCTTCTTCCTGCACCGTGGTTGTGTTCCTCTTTAGCCTACACCGCACAGACTCCTGGGAATGTTGTGTCTTCCCCCCTCCGCAATGCTTCATGGAAACCGCCCCCCCTCTCAATATTTAAAAAAAAAATGTATCTCCGCTGATCAGCAGCAGCCACCAGTACAGTACAGTACAGGCTGCTTCTAATTTTTTTTTATGTGCGGCGATCGGGGGGAAACCCCCCCCCCCCCCTGCTTCTCAGTATTTTTTTTTGTCCCTGGCGAACGGCGGGTGGCAGATGAATCTACCCTCAAGACCCCCCCCCACCCAATTTGTTAGTATTTTTTTATGTCCGGCGATGGCAGTGTATGTTGGGTGATCGTCCCCCGCTTCACAGTGTCTTCTATGATGGCTGATCGGGAACCCCCCCTTCTCAGTGTCTTCTATGATGGCCGATTGGCGGCAAACACCCCCCCGCTTCTCAGTGTCTTCTATTCTTCTCGGCAGCACCCCCCTTCTCAGTGTCTTCTATGATGGGCCATCGGCGGCAAACACCCCCCTTCTCAGTGTCTTCTATGGTGGCCGATCGGCAGAATCCCCCCTACTTCTCAGTTTTTATGTCCGATGGCAGTGTGTGTTGGGCAATCGGCGGCACCCATCATGTCTATTGTCGTTTATGTTGGGCGATCGGCGCCCCCCGCTTCTCAAGTTATAATGTGCGATGGCGCCCCCTCCCCCACTTCTAAAGTTATAGTGTGCGATGGCAGTGTATGTTGGACGACCAGCCGCACCCCCCCCCCCCTTAATGTGCGATAGCAGTGTGCGGTGGCTTTGTTTTCTTATGTTGGGCGATCGGCGGCACCCCCCGCTTCTCAACTTATCTTGTTTGATGTCAGTGTCTTCTATATTCGGCGATCGGCCAAATTTTTTACAGACTAACTTTACTAGAATACATTAAGCTTGTGTATTATAGGGGTATTTTTATTTAAAAAGTGTAATTTCGGCCGGAGCTCCACTTTAAGAGGGTGTCTGAGCTTACGGCTTCGTCCTGTAAGCAAAATATTTTTTTATTCCACAGGGACAAGGTTGTTTTTGAGACCATGAAACTCCTTCTACCTAAGGTAATCTTATGCCCCGTACACACGATCGGTTTTCCCGTCGGAAAAAAGTTGGATGTTTTTTCCGACGAAATTCCTCTCAAGCCTGCCTTGCATACACATGGTCACACAAAAGTTTGGTGAACTTTTGACTGCCAAGAACGCAATGACGTAAAAGACTACAACGAGCCAGGAAAATTAAGTTCAATGCTTCTGAGAATGCGTCAAATTGTTTCCGAGCATGCGTAGAAATTTTGTGCGTTGGGATTTGTACACACGATCGAAAATTCCGATCAGTTTTTTTCCTGACGGGGAAAAACGAGATCCTGCTCTCTATCTTTTTCCAGCAGTTTTTTCCATTGGAAAAAGTCTGATGGAGCATACACATTGTCAGGATTCACGAACAAAAGCTCTCATCAGACTTTTTACAACAGGAAAACCAATCGTGTGTACGGGGCATAAGGCCGGCCATAGACTGTTCAAATCCTGTGTGGACAGGCTGAATGTACCACATTGATCGATCAACTTTGGGTACCATCAGCCTGCCGGATTCACTTGCGCTTATTGTTAGCGGATGCTATAACCACTATCAATAATCACTTCTTCTCCCAGTGGTGATGTACAATGAAGAAAACTATCCTCCAATTTTGATGAACCATATCCCATGCAGCTTACTAAACTTAAACAGAATTGTTGACTTCCTTTGTAAAATCTTTCTTAAAGTACAGTTCATGACATAACAATATTGCTTGCTGTCAGAAACCAAGGCAATGCTGGGTGGTATCAAGCTTTGCCATTGGCCAGTGTACAGTTGCCTGGAGGTGGAGCATAACTCAATAGTCTGGGAATAAACTCTCCTGTGTCTTGTATTTCAAGAAATACATTTTACAGGCAAGTCAACAATTACTTTCAGGCTGCATTCACACCTTGGCGTACCTAATCGCGGCGTTTTGTCCCGCGAATTGCGGCGACAAAATGCCGCGATTGTGAATGCAGCTTACCCCCAGGTTCCACATCTCCTATGCTGAACGCCGAAAGCCGCCTGAAAAAAAGGTCCGGGACTTGTTTTCAGGCGGCAGGCTTACGGCGTTCGGCGTGGCTCTGTTCACACCTAGGCGTATATACACCTGAAGCGTGACGCCCTTAAGATGCTGGAGGGATGATTTTACATTGCCCTCTATGGAGATGGTTCACATCTCCATGCCGAACGCCGTACGCCTGCCGCCTAAAAACAAGTCCCGGACCTTTTTTTCAGGCGGCGTTCGGCATAGGAGATGTGGAACCTGGGGGTAAGCTGCATTCACAATCGCGGCGTTTTGTCGCCGCAAATCGCAGTACAAAATGCTGCAATTTGTCGCCGCAACTCGCGGGACAAAAAAATGCCGCGATTAGGTACGCCAAGGTGTGAATGCAGCCTTAGTGAACTGCATGAAAAATGCTTCCTCAAATTAGAGGATAGAAAAACAACCCAAAATATAAGTTGTTGCCAATGGTGACCAATCATAATTGCCAAAAGCAAGCAATAAAATGTAAAATTAAATTTTATGGAAAAATTAAGCATTAGCTGTAGGCGTATTTACCGTTCTGATGGATTCACCCCAGAACAGCTGGTCTAGCTGTACTTTTGTATTGCTGGCATCAGAATTATTCTAGGATGTTTGTTCCTTTTTTATTTATTTTTTGTTATAATGTATTCTTTTTCATCTATTGAACTATGATGTTTCCAGAATAAATTTGTAACTTTTTTCAGCATTTGTGGTACTAGATTGTTTGTTGATTGCTATACCCTGGCATTGTTTGTGATTTGTGTGCATGCTTTTGGACACAGAGGTGGGATTCAACTGAGAACCAAGCTTGATCGTCAGACGTATTGACAGGAAGTTGCCAACAGCAGTGGATTAATCTGAGCCTCGGTTCATGTCTCAGACGTAAAATGCTTCACAGCAACTCAAGACTAGTTATACTGCAGTTATGAGCAGCAAGAAGTACATCACCTCGAATGAGATTTAGTGAAGGTTTGCTTGAAAAAAAGACTTGCTAAGGCAATGTCAAAATTTTATTAATTCTGTACAACAAATAACTCACAGTGGCCCTACCCCTATTGGCGATTAAAAAAAAATCATATGTACATTTTACATTACTGTAACATTTACTACTGACACCTGTGAACGATTAAAAAAAAAGACCCATTTGTGAATAAGCTTGTTTTTTTGCTTATTTTATACTCCCAAAACAAGGCTACTAAAATAAACTTGTGTTCGTATCCTGGTACTACATTTCTTAGGCCTCTTGTACACGATACTCCTCTTTGAGCATCCACTTTTTCAGATGTAATTTCAGAACTTTTTTTTTGTATTAATTTGTGTGCATTTTTGCAATTATGCGTTCGTGCATTTTCGCACAAACTTGTTTTCGTGTTGTACAATATGCAAATGAGCACTTTGGTGCCTTTTCTTTGCATTTGCTTCTCCCTGCTCTAGAGAGTGGTGTGTTAAGCCAGCTTCAGCACTTTCCAGTGGCTAATTTTCCTTGCAGTTGGAAAATATTAATATTTGTTGTTTAGAATAACTGTATTTGCACTCATGAGGTGTAAATTACTGACCAAAAATTCATATTGTCCTATTTGTTTTAATCTTTTTTATATTTTTTTGTTACTGAAGAATGCACCTTGTTTATGTATTGGTGTGTATAAGCACATTGCAAATAATGGGTTGTATTTGAGCTCAGTAAAAAAAAAAAAAAGATTTACTGAGCTTTTTCAAGCTGCAGTGTGCAAGAGGCCTTATACTTATTACCCCTCTACCCATTCGACTTCACTATTGCAGCATTGACAAAACAAATCCAAATATAATGAACAGGAACATCGCTATTTATCGAAATGTCTACAGTGCCCTATTCCCCAACATCAATCGAGTTATACTGGATCACTATATATTGTACCATCGAGTGTCCAAAAAAATGTTTTAATACATTTTTTTTTTTTATTGAATTTTCATAGAATAAGTAGGTGATAAAAAAAAACAGAGCCTTGGGGCATACCCCAGCTTGAAAAGACAACAACAATAGAACTCTAGACACTAAATCCATGTCTGCTCCGCACAGTATACAACATATATAACCTTATTGAAACTCAAGTAAACCATCTGCAAGGTGCTCGTCAAGAGAGAAAATGGCAGTTGGAAAAAGGCACTCCTATCCTAGCACCCACCCTTGCAACAGATAAATGAGACATATAAAAAAATCACGACCTAGTACCAAAAGGGCTCAGCTACCAAAAAAAATTAAAAATCGAAAAAAAAAAACTGAGAATTACTATGCTTTTAGTGAATGGGGAATCAAACCCTAGGTCCTATACTTTTGATACATTTTTGGGGGCACCCACGAGACAGGTAGGCAGCCTTGTAAAGGGACATAACAGTATTAATCAAAGACTTCCAGAAATTCAAAGTGGGGGACTCCTTTTTAAGGTGATCGCCTTCCGACATTGAATGACATTGAATAACAAACTTGCAGGGGGGGGCCTAAGCACCCAATGAAATGTCAGGGGACCCACTTAGCCAAATAGACAGGTCTATTCGCAGAGGAACTACTATAGTAGTCAAGTGGGCAATAAAATAAGTCTGAAATTGACAGTCACTCGCACACCTCCAGCATTGGGGAGAAACCTCTGGATAAATTCTATGCAACCTTAGAGGTGTCAGGATAATCCCGTGCAGCAGTTAAAATTGGATCAATCTATCTCTACTAGCGACTAACTGTGAAAAGGGGTAATCCCACCTATCTTCCAAGTCTTCATCAATATCAGGAGCGTCCGTCTGCCTTTTGGATGGAAGACTCTCCATGCCAGTTTGAACAGAAGGCACGAGAGCCTTATAAATTGTAGATAATTTGGACAAGGAATCATCGCAGATCAAGCTTTCCAAATTAGAAAGTGTGAGATCCAGTTGTGAAGCGCCAAATTGAGAATGATGGGCATGGCAGAGCTGCAAATATTGGAAGAAAATTGAATTAGTAAGTCCAAATCTGTGTTTTATCAAAAGTTAACAATGTGCCTATAATCACCGTATTTATCGGCGTATAACATGCGCCGGCATATAACACGCACCCCAATTTTAAGAGGGAATTTTCAGGAAAAACTAATTTTTTAAATATACAACTTTGAAGCAATCTAAGGATCAGTGCCCATGAATCTGCAGCCTGATTAAAGAAGAAGTAAACTCTCTCCTTATGAAGCCGTTTTTAAATAAGCTAGTATGGCAATGTATTCTAACACATTCCACATTTATAATAACCACCTCTTACGGTTTTTCAGCCGTTTAAAAAACATCTTCTTCCTGAGAAAAGGCAGCGCCATTTTAACTGTTGTCATCTATCATTTTACTTCCGCCCTTCCTGCGAGAAGGCTCTGTAATCTCGCGCATGTACATTGGTGATCTTAGCCAAGCCTCACTCTAGTTTCCTGATCACCTAGACCACCATGCCCCACTGCAGTGTGTCGTTATTTTGATAGACGCTGCGATGTCCCGATGTTTACACCCCCTGTGACGTGTAAGGTCACATGGGGTGCATGAGAAAATGTTGACTGAGACCAATATCGCGGGATCTCAGCACTGTGACGGAGGCGGGACTGTGTGTGTGTGTGTGTGTGTGTGACGCGAGAGCCGAGTGGAGAGGAGATGACGGCTCTGTTATTTCCAGCGGGCGCTCGTCCCCCTCCTTCCCCTCTCCGAGGTATTTCCCCCTGATTTTATGGGGAAAAAAGTACGTTATACGCCGATAAATACAGTATATCTGACTGTTAAACTATTAAGTATATGGCTCTGCTGATGAACACTGCTGCTTAGGGGCAGTGTACATCTACAGGCTGAATGCTTTCATTTTTGTCAATGGAGCCTTTAGCCTGCATGTAGTCACTATGTTAGAGCTTGTATTGCAGTAATATTGGTATTCAGAGTTCATATGATTTAGGCTTGAATCTGAGGAACAGCAGTAATTTTTATTCATCATTGCACAATAGAGCTACCGTAAGTTTTCACTCAGAATATTGTTGTATTAATTTGCACAGATTAGGATAATTTTCAGTGCATGGAGGATCTCTGCAAAACCCATGGAGCCTTTTTTTTATTTGAAATGAGAAAACTTTAGACATTTTTTTAATGCTTTTGTATGTGGATTGCCTTACATAGGTGTCTTCAGAGAATTTGGAGGTGCAAGATGTGTCCACAACATAGTCAAGTACCCTCAATGTCGGGAGCATGCCCTCATGGTGATCCAGCAATTAATGTTATCCCCAAGTGGAGATGATGACATGGGGACCCTTTTAGGACTAATGCACTCTGCTCCATCAACGGAGCTTCAGCTCAAGACGGACATTCTGCGGGTGAGTTAGTATCCTACTATGATAAATATCTGGTGTTTTTTTGTACTTTATTTGCTGCATGATCAAATTATGTAGTTAAAATGACAGACAATACCAATTGTAACAGATTGCCGCCTCACCACCTGTTAAAACACTCCGGTTGCTTTTCAGAGGCGCAGCAGTGCCTGCTGCACTTGTACATGAGTCCTTAGTTGCCTTCAGCAGCGACACCCTTAGGACTCAATCAGATGTAAAGTTGGGGGGAGGTTTAGTCCCAGTTTTACCCCTTCCAATCCATACCCCCATTTGGTGTACACATGCCGCAGCAGGAATTAGGCCCCTTGTTGCTTTTGGTGGGTGCAACCGTCTGCCAATCGCAACCCATTCGAGTAAATGGGGCCACTCTGCAAGTGCCCCACTACTTCATGCTTATGGTCCAAGTAGAAGAAAACACAACACTGCTATTATGCCAAGTGTATTGGTTTACATTGACCTGAAGATCTCTTATTACCTGCTGCTGGCACCACTCTGGAGACCACTAGCAAGGATAAGAGGTGGAGTTGATATTGCTCCGCATGGGAGGCATCGATGTATGTGGCTCTTGCTTTTTACCACAGCTCCAACATTACAAGTAGTCCCTCTGCATTGCACTCTGTTTAATTTTCTGGAATGGCGGGTCAGCAAGCCCAAACCGCGATCTACAGGGTGCTGACCCCTGTCTTCTAGGAACAAGTAGAAATGTTAATTGTGCTTAAGATAAGTATGAGAAACCCTTCCTTTAAAGTGGATGTAAACCCACTCTCATCCTTTCTAAACTACTGCCATAGTGCTGATCTATAAGGATATACATGCCTCCTGCATGTATCCTTACCTGTCAAATGTCTCCCCTCTGTCTGTTATAAGAACTGAAAAACTGCAGATTCTGTGGGTGGGTCTGATGTCTGGAGCTCGGGGGGGGGGGGGATCATGATGTCAGTAGACTCCCTGCCCACCTCTACACTCCCCTTACACTAAACTCTGCTATGATCACTAACATCCAGTCAAAATCCAGAGAAGTAACCACATGACTTCAGAAAAGGAGTGGGGTGGGAATTAAAAAATAATGCCTGTCTCCAAGCTAGTGCATGCGATATGTAAATAACCTGTCACTCACAGCAAGGGGGTGGAACGGACTAAGGTTTTTCTCTGTAAGTCAGTTTTTATTTCATTGAACAATAAGAGGATTGCTCAGAGCTGGATTAACTCTGTGTGGCAAGACTGGGCACAGATGAAAGAAAATCTTATACTGTACTTTGTGACAGCAAAGAATTTTATATATTTTTTTTCCGGGTTTACATCCACTTTAATCATGGATCTGTACTTTCGGCACCAGTGGGGGGTCAGCTCTGACATTGGAAAGCAAAGCGATGACTCTACCAAGATTGCTGGCTGCATATGTAGAAGGGGTGAAACATCTCATGGTAAATCAGAAATGGGGAAAATATCAGCTGCACAGCGTTCACAGTTCAGGTCCTCCTTATTACCCTGAAAAATGTCAGCAAATATTATGGATTTAGTAAGCAATTTCCCCCTTTAAATATTTTGATGTTAACCTTTGTTCTCTGTTGGCTGCATTAACTGTTCTTATTAGAAGGCAGCAAAAAAAAATTGGAATTGTTGTATATCTATGTAAGATTTGTTTACTTAGTATGCGAGTGGTCTATCTTACTGAATGTTGGTTACTTCTGGTTTGTAGGCCCTTTTAATAGTTTTGAGAGAGAGTCACCGGACAAGGACCGTTTTCAGGAAAGTTGGAGGTTTTGTATACGTCACTTCCCTGTTGGTCGCAATGGAGAAATCTTTGAGTTGTCCACCAAGGAACGGATGGGAAAAAGTGAACCAGAACCAGGTCTTTGAACTTTTGCACACCGTTTTCTGCACATTGACAGCAGCCATGCGGTATGAGCCTGCAAACTCTCATTTCTTTAAAACTGAGATCCAGTATGAAAAACTAGCGGATGCCATTCGGCTGCTAGGCTGCTTTGCAGAATCACGGAAAATCAAACCGTCAAATGTCTTTCCTTCCAATAATCAGCCATTTCAGAGACTGCTAGAAGAGGACCTGGTGCACTTGGACTCTGTGTGCCCCGTTCTGAGGCACTGCAGCAAACTCTTTGTATATCTCTATAAAGTCACCACAGACTCCTTTGACAGGTATGTTAACTTTTTACATCTTTGTGTCTGTGTTGTGTATCAGTGTTGTTACTATTCTGAACTACAATACTGTAAAGAGATGCAGGATGGGGGTCACGATTAATTATATTAAAGGAATCTTGTATTGAGCGAAGCTGCGATTTAAGAAACTTCTTCTGAAATTGCTAGGGCATTGAAAATGGATCGTGGATGGGTATTCAAGCAAGACAATGACCCAAAACACACGGCCAAGGCAACAAAGATGGGGCACATTAAGGTCCTGGAGTGGCCTAGCCAGTCTCCAGACCTTAATCCCTTAGAAAATATGTGGAGGGAGCTGAAGGTTCGAGTTGCCAAACGTCGGCCTCGAAACCTTAATGACTTGGAGAGGATCTGCAAAGAGGAGTGGGACAAAATTCCTCCTGAGATGTAGTTGGCCACCAGGTTTGCACACAAACATCTGACCTCCTGTGATCGCCAACAAGGGTTTTGCCACCAAGTACTAAGTCATGTTTTGCGAAAGGGTCAAATACTTATTTCAATCATTAAAATGCAAATACATTTTCTGGATTTTGTTGTTCTGTCTCTCACTGTTAAAATAAACCCTACAATTTAAATTATAGACTGACCATTTATTTGTCAGTGGACAAATGTACAAAATCGGCAGGGGATCAAATACTTTTTTCCCTCACTGTAATATGTCTCTTCTGCATTTAAAATCCTGCCTGTTTGCCATTTGTTTTAAAGGAGTTGTAAAGGAAAAAGTTTTTCCACCTTAATGCATTCTATGCATTAAGGTGAAAAAACTCCAGAGTATACCGGCCCCCCGTTATACTTACTTAACCCCTCGAAAGTCCCGCGCTTGGTCCCGACATACTCTTCTCCGCTCAGCCTGGCCGCTGATTGGCTAGAGGGGATGGATTGAAAACGGCGCAGCCATTGGCTGGCGCTGCTGTCAATCACATCCAGTGACGCGGCGTGCCGAGGGGCGGGGCCGAGTGATACAGTGAGTGGCTATGGCCACTCGCTGTATTACGGGAGCGCGCCCGCAAGGACTACACACAATGTGAGCTCTCTCGCATGATTGTGTGTAGTTCTTTTGGGGAGGACCAGAGACAGCCGCCGAGGGGCCCCAGAAGACGTGGATCGGGGCCACTCTGTGCAAAATGAGCTGCCCAGTGGAGGTAAGTATAACATGTTTGTTATTTAAAAGAAAAAAAAAATTGGTTTACAACCCCTTTTAAGGTTCACTGTGAATAGTGTTTTTGTACCCTATGCCCTCTAGTGATATTCCCATAGTAATGAATAGAAAAATATTTCAATTTTGAAATTACTTCTCCACCAGTAAGAAAGATCAGTTGATCAAAAAAAAACTGTACCTCCAACCTGCCTAGTGCATCAACAGGGGTTTACTGAGTAGATGTGCTGGGCATACTGGAAGTGTGGCACAATATTTTATATGTATGTGTGTGTGTATATATATATATATATATATATATATATATATATATATATACATACATACATACACACACACACACACACACACACACACACACACACACACACACACACACACACACACACACACACACACACACAGATATATATATATAGATATATATATATATATATATATATATATATAATTTTGTGTGTGTGTATCTTTATCAAATTCAATAATAGAATTGTCAGTTCTCAAATTGATTCCATTTTTTCACAGGTGCTACTCCAGAAAAAAAAATCTCGCTTTACTTTATATTGCATTTATTATAATGCCTCTTCCACTGGGTTTTTTTAGTTAATCAAGGAATAAATGCAGCATTTAAACTATGACTATGCTTTGTTAGTTTAATTTATATTTTCCATTTCTTTGGGTTCTATTGACTTTAAAATATATATTTTCCTTTTTGAAAGACTAACGATCTAGCATCTTCATTTAAGCATACATAAATAGGTGCTGATCCTTGGGAGGTTAGGCTAAGCTGACTTCTGCATTGGTGCATGTAATACAGAAATCTAATTGACTGCACTGACTGTGGACAAATACTACTCTTGGTAGAAATCATTGCATAGCTTGTATTTAGGTTGATGAAGATGTGGGAGATTGTATTTGTAATGGCAAATAGAAAGCTTTTCTCCTGCAAGAGTAGTGCTGCTAAAAGTCAAGGAATGTAGAAGCATACAAGTAATTATTGGAGGAGTGTTGATGCGCAACATAATGAATTACATAGAACTGTTTTTTTTTAACCGTTGATTTATTTTCTGCATACATTGTTTTATAAGAATTATAATAGGTGACCTTTTAAAATGCAAAATATGAATCTCATAAAAGAGTGAATGTGATCTAGCCTAGGCTATTGTTCTAAATACTAGTAGTCTAGAATTTTAAATAATCATAATAGGATTTCCCTGGCCTAAAATTTCTATCTATTCCTGGGTAGGTATTTTATGTGGAACAATGGCAGAATAAAAAAATTACATATGCTGCAGTCTGTCAATTGCTTTTTGTTTGTTTTTTTAGTTCTCTCACCCCATCTCCTCCCCCTGCCTGCGGTAACGATTTATTATTTATTCCTGCCCAAAGGTAATGAGGCCTGGTTCACACCTATGCATTTTTTTTGTGCAGAAACGCACTACAGTCCATTTAACATGGTTTCCTATGGGTCATGTTCACATCTATGCATTTTATGGTTTTTGGTTTCATAGGGCCATATTCTCAAAGAATTTACGCCGGCGTATCAGCAGATACGCCGACGTAAGTCCGATTCTAAGGCCGTCCTATCTTTAAGTGTATTCTCAAACTGAGATACACTTAAACATACCTAAGATACGACGGCCTGCGCCGTTGTATCTTAGGCTGCAATATCTACGCTGACCGCTAGGTGGCGTTTCCTTTGCGCTCAGCGTAGAATATGCAAATGACTAGTCACGCCGATTCTCTAACGTACGCTTGCCCGTCGTAGTGATTTTACGTCGTTTCCGTAAGCGATATGCGGCGTAAAGATAAACATGCCCCCTAGGTGGCGTACTCAATGTTAAGTATGGCCGTCGTTCCCGCGTCGAAATTTGAAAATTTAACGTCGTTTGCGTAAGTCGTCCGTGAATGGCGATGGACGCCATTTACGTTACCGTCAAAACAAATGACGTCCGTGAGACGTCATTTAGCGCAATGCACGTCGGGTAATTTACCTGACGGAGCATGCGCATTACGATCGGCGCGGGAGCGCGCCTAATTTAAATGATCCACACCCCCTACCAGGATCAATTGAATTAGGAGTGCTTGCGCGGGTGGACTTTACGCTACGCCGCCGCAAGTTTACAGGTAAGTGGTTTGGGAATCAGGCACTTGCCAGTTAAACTCGCGGCGGAGTAATGTAAAGGACATACGTTACGCCGCCGGAGATCTCTAAGAATATGGCCCATAGACATCAATGGATCAAAAACGTGTGTTGCAAAGTGCGACTGGAAAATGCAAACTGCAACCTGCATAGGTGTGAACCAGGCCTAAAGCCATGTTATGGAGAATGGATAACTGAGAAAAACAAATTTACAGTACTATGTTGATGCTTTTGACAGATTGCATCATGCATGTCCTTTTTGGTTTTGCCCTTTGGTTTTGCCCATAGTTCTAATTTAAAGATGATGTTGTATAATGTGTGATACGGTATCTGACACTCATTTGTAGCCCTAGGAGTAGATATTGAGGGCTGCATTTCAGTTGGCAGTTCAGTGAGTTTAAAGTGATTGTAAGGCCGGGTTCACACCTATGCGAATTGGGTGCGGCTTAAAACAGGGCTGTGGAATCGGTAGATAAATGTTCCGACTCCTCCGTTTTTTGTACTTCCTACTCCTCTGTATTAATATGCAAATGTCTTTTATACATTCCTTAAAGGAAAGAAAGGCAACATACATGTCATTACCACAGGAGTTTTTATAGCCTTAGCTGAATGACAGCAGTTTTTCCCAATGGTTTACAGCTTCAGTCTTGAACTATTGACCCTCCATTCCCTTCACTTATACAAGTGTCTCTAGTCCTGCAAAAAACATATTTACTTAATCCCTTATCAGTGAGAGGCTAGGTTACCCATGGGCGCTGCGTTCCCTGTAACAGCAGGACACAACACTATGGAAAGTATAAGTATTGCCGCTCCTAATTGTGCGTTGCGTGCCATATAGTGAAGCCCATGAAAAGCATGCTTCTTCACGGTCACTTAACGTGTTCGTTTTGCGGTTGCGTAAGGCACTGCATGCATTGGTCTTTATTCTTACAGTAGAGAAGTCATTAATTATAACTTTTTGTGAATTGGGACATTTAAACTTGCTTTTTTAATTCCAATCTAAATTTAGTAGGAGTCGGAGTCGGTGCATTGTTTGCCGACTACAGGTACCCAAAATCTCCTCCGACTCCACAGCACTGGCTTAAAACGCATCCAATTCGCATATCATTAGAAAATACATTCATTTTTATGAGAATCGTTCACATATGTGCGATGCATTTACACCGTGCAGTGCCGAAAAAACATGTGCCTTCTCTAGGCATTGCGGTGCGGCTCAGGTGCGAATTCGGGTCCATTATGTTCTATGGGCACGCATCTGATTCGCAGATGTGTTCAGTTCTCAACAGAATTTCTCTCCTTCTCCTCAATACACTTCCCCCCTCCCCCTCCTCTCTCCCAGGTCACCAAATTCGCAGCTAAAACGGAGATGATCTGCTGAACAGCTCTCCTATCTTTTTGCAGAGATAAGAGAGCTGAAATTCGCACCGCACAAGTGTGAACCCAGCCTAAAGTTTTTTTTTTTTTAAATAACAAACATGTTATACTTAACTCCTCTGTGCAAGCGTTTTGCACAGAGTGGGCCAATATTCCTGTTCTGGGATCCCTAAACGGCACTTCTGGCTCCTCTACTTCTCGAGTGCCCCCATTGAGAGCCACATTTCATGGGGGCACTCCTGCAGGCGCGCTCCCAAGTCCTGCTGCTTCCATTGACAGACAGCAGGATCTTGGCCCCGGCTCCTGTGTCACTGGATTTAATTGATGGCAGCAGGAGCCAATAGCTCCTGCTGCAACTCATCTATCCAATGAGGACCCGAGGCAATGGCTGGAGCTGCTGTGCTTATCCCCATCAGTTGATCGACTTGGGTACAACCAGTATGTCAAGTTTTTATCATTAAAAGCGGCTATAGCCGCTAGCAGCTATCGCTGTTCTTCCAGCAGGGATGGCTCTGTGCACCACTATCCCACCCCCTTGTGGTTGCAGGAAAGAAAATCGCATAATATATAGTCTGCTTTAGTTTTAGGTGGGCTTTATGGAAATTTTACAATTCTACAAATCTGTTTGTGACATTTTTTAATCTTCTTTAAAAGTGCTTCTTGAAACATCGTGAGCTGGAGCTTGTCTACTTAATTTATCCTCCTGAAGTAGAAAAAGGCCTGTCATGGTTATGGTCAGGTGGTGTCTGCAAAGTAACACTGCCGGGCATGTTTTCTTTCATTTGTCACATCTTATTGAGGTGCTGGAAATACTGTTCCTGGCAGAGAAGCCAAAAGAGGAAAAGGTTCTAGATGTTATGTAATCAGTTGCACATCTTGTTGGTGTCAATGGATCCATAGATAAAGGACAACAATACAAATGCTGTAGTTTTAGCCAGCTTCCTTATAACAATGGTTAAAGGCAATGCCATGTACCATAATGTTAACTAATGGGTTTTGAGTTTACAGTTGAGTTATAGACTTTCTGGGATATGTTACATTGGACAGCAAAGTAGATAAAACATTACTGTACCTGTTGGAAAATTGACAAATGTAACGTTCTACTATAGGAAAACTGTCTAGAAATGCACACCTAACACCACTGAAAGTGGAAGAGGCTACAGTAAGGCCCCTTTCACACGTGCGGACCGTATGTCCGCTTTTTCATCCATCCGTTTGTGGATGAAAAATGGACATACATTGGTCCCTATGAGATCGCGGATGTCAGCGGATGAACATCCGCTGACACCTGATCTCGTCCGCCTCCGCAAAGATCCGATTTTGCAGACGGAAGAAAACCCTATTTTTTCCTTCAGTCTGTGGATCGGATCGGATAAACACAGGCATACGGTCCATAGGGGAGAGCGAAGAAAAGACAGGGTGGTCCCTGCACAGTGTGTGGGGACCGCCCTGTCATTCTCCAGTTCAGCGGGGATCAACTGAGCGATCCCCGCCGAGCAAACGGAGCATACGGAGGCGGATCATTACTGATCCGCCCTCTCCCCTCCTCCCATCTATCCTGTATACCCTGTGTAAAAAGGTCTGTATCCGCATTTTTTTTATTGTCAAATAACTGTTTATTAAGCATTTGGCATTTTAAACAGTTTCTAGAAATGGGCTACAAATGTACAAATCGTATAGTCATACATGAAAAGACTAAAACAACAAAGATAGGCAATCCTATGATAAAGCCAGCCATAGAAGGAGCAATTTTCTTTCCTGCAACACTGGGTGAATCCCTCCCACATTGGGGGGGGGGGGGGCTGGGTACTAGCAATAATTGCATGTAAAATCCCATAGATTGGTAGATTGGGTTGTGCCCAAGTTGGTTGATCGATCAACTTGGGTACATTCATCCTTCCCATGGTTCGAACCTTGGCCAGTCCCTTTGGCAAAATGCAGGTAAACTGCAGTGCATCAGTGTTAAAACATGTGCAGGAATTGATCCTCTCTATTCCCCCCCCCTGCAACCACTGAACACCATCTTCTCCTCCTTTCCCTCCCACTGGAATTATGCGGCTGTAGGAGGAAAATGTTCATTATGCTATTTGGAATTAACCACTTGCCAACTGCCTAACTGTAAATATACGTTAAAATAAAACAAAAAAAACGCGCTGCCACAACACAGTCCTCAGGCAGCGGCTAGCGTGTGATAACAGAAAAAATTACAATATAGAAAAGCCGCGCCCAAAATTAAAACAAATTATTTTGTAACATTAAAAAAGTCTATAAAAGATGAGAGGAGTAATGAATTCCGAGCAGCATCAGACAAATAATTCAGGTGAAAGGATCCAAGGCTGATTTGCATGTAGGGACAATAGCTGGTCAAATTTTCAATGCACCAGGTGACATGCATGCAGTCTGTGTTGTCCCACCACCAGAGACATATAGCAGCTTACCAGATGGCAAGCCTTTGATGCAATTGGCTATAGCCCAGCCACGGCCTTTCAATCCCCTGGACTAGGACACTCCGAAGTTATCAACCAGATCGCAGCCTCAAATGAAAAATGATGAGTGATTGCGGTTTGAGACGCAAACACAACCCGTCGGCAGAGCAGCGGCAATTAAGTGGTCCAAATTGCATGTATCAGGAAATAGAGAGGGACGCAATAGCGTGATACCGTAAGGTATAACAAATTTATTAAAACGATAGTGTACTTACACTTAAGAAGATAAAAAACAGCATGTAGCAAACAGATAAAAGCCGGCCGGCTTAAGGAGCCCTCCTCCTAGGCGTGGTGACGTCACTGACGCTGCCTCCAGACGCGTTTCGTCCTATTGGACGTTATCAATGGGGGTCAATAGGACGAAACGCGTCTGGAGGCAGCGTCAGTGACGTCACCACGCCTAGGAGGAGGGCTCCTTAAGCCGGCCGGCTTTTATCTGTTTGCTACATGCTGTTTTTTATCTTCTTAAGTGTAAGTACACTATCGTTTTAATAAATTTGTTATACCTTACGGTATCACGCTATTGCGTCCCTCTCTATTTCCCGATGCATGCAATTTGGACCGCTTAATTGCCGCTGCTCTGCTGACGGGTTGTGTTTGCGTCTCAAACCGCAATCACTCATCATTTTCCATTTGAGGCTGCGATCTGGTTGATAACCTCGGAGTGTCCTAGTCCAGGGGATTGAAAGGCCGTGGCTGGGCTATAGCCAATTGCATCAAAGGCTTGCCATCTGGTAAGCTGCTATATGTCTCTGGTGGTGGGACAACACAGACTGCATGCATGTCACCTGGTGCATTGAAAATTTGACCAGCTATTGTCCCTACATGCAAATCGGCCTTGGATCCTTTCACCTGAATTATTTGTCTGATGCTGCTCGGAATTCATTACTCCTCTCATCTTTTATAGACTTTTTTAATGTTACAAAATAATTTGTTTTAATTTTGGGCGCGGCTTTTCTATATTGTAAATATACGTTATTACTTTGAAGTTAAATACCAGGGTTATGGCAGCAGTGATCACTTTTTTTTTTAATAGGGACCCTCTTCCCGATGTTTCCCAAGCTTACCGGCCCCGTCGTAACCCGGGAAGCTATCCGGTGCAGCCAATCGTCGGGCAGAAAGCCGAGTGAGGGCATGATAGCCCCCACTCGGCTCTATGCCCTTGGAGGACCAGAGCGACGTCTGACATCCCTTCCACCACCCAGCCGTAAAGGGATGTGCTTTTATTTTTCCCCTCCTAAAAGATTTTTTTTTGAGATATGAAGTCTTTTTGACCCCTGATCTTTCAATAAAGCACACCTGTCATGCTTATTTCTATTACAAGGGATGTTTACATTCCTTGTAATAGTAATAAAAGTGATAAAAAAAATTATAATTGAAAGGGACAGTGTAAAATATATAAGAAAATGATATAAAAATATTAAAGCGCCCGCCGCTCCACGCTCATGCGCAGAAGCGAACGCGTACATAAGTCGTACCCACATATGTAAATGGTGGTTAAACCACATGTGGGGTATCATTGTGATCATATATATATTTTGGGTTTCTAAGTAATTTTCTAGCAAAAAATACATATTTTTCATGTAAACAATAAATGTCAGAAAAAGGCCTGGACATTAAGTGGTTAAAAATCCCAAATTCAGAGCAATTTTACTTCATTGTGGCCCACGACCGGTTACCAATTCACTAAAGTTACCCTCGCTCTTCAAAAGGTTTAGCATCCTTGGTTTAGGGCCAGGTAGAAAAGATAGTTAGAAGTTTTTTTACCTTAAAGCGGTAGTTCACCCTCCTTCACCTCATTATTCCATTACTTTCGGCATCCTAGCGCGAGCTACGGTATGCCGGTCTTAAATTTTTAATCCCCGTACTCACTGTGCTATCGATGACTGAAGAATCCGACTCCCGCGGGGAATGGGCGTGCCTATGGAGAGGGAGGATGATTGACGGCCGGCTCTGGCACGTCACGCTCCCCGAAGACAGCCGGAGTAGGTCTCGGCTATTCACAGCGCCTGCGCACAGGCTATGCGCAGGCGCCGTGAATAGCCAAGCCTATTTCGGCTATTTCCGGAGAAGCGTGACGTGCCAGGGCCGGCCGTCAATCACCTTCTCTCACCATAGGAACGCCCATTCCCCGGATTCTTCAATCATCGATAGCACAGTGAGTACGGGGATTAAAAATTTAGGACCGGCATACCGTAGCTCGCGCTACGATGCTGAAAGTAATGGTCTAATAAAAAAAAACATTTTTTTTTTTTTAACAGGGTGAACCCCCGCTTTAACTGTGAAGTAGGGCCAAAGCTCTCTTAACCCAACTGCTCCTGTGGGTCACAGGAGTGCATGTTCCTCTGCACTCCTTTGACCCATTTTCAGCTGGCAGCGAGCTAAAATCTGCTGTCGGCTGATGTCACTCAGTCGGTCCAGGCTTTGAATTAATCCCGACTTTAATGTCGGGAACTACCCAGATGCCTTGACCAGCAGCTGGCCCAGCCTCTCAGTGACCCATTTCGAGACTGGGCTAGTCTCGCCAGCTCCCAACCTCTCCACAGCCTGGCTCTCAAGAGAGCGCTGGAGGGGCAGAGCAGAGAGCTGTTGCATGAATGGCTCTCTGCTCAATGAAGAATTGAACGATTTTAGCTTTGTATGATCGCTCAGATCTCAGTCATAGAGCTGACAGGGGACAGATGCAGCATTGGATTAATGCTACATCTACCTAAGAAGTAATTATGATTGTTTATTTATTTATTTCAATTCCTATACTTCTATTTTAATGCAGAGAATGCATTAAGGTAGAACAACAATTTTAACTTTACAACCACTTTAATATGCTGGTTGCGTAAATCTTTATTTTCAGACTGATGACCTAGAAAATATATGTAGATACAATATTCTGACTTTCCTAACCTCTGTCTTAGAACAAGATAACAGCCTGTCAGACTAGTATTTTACAAAGAGGTCAGCAGTCACTGTATTTTAATTATGACGGGTTACTTTAGAGTACAGAATGTTGATGAAGGAGGATTTCCATTTTTTAAATATTGCATTAAAAACAGTTGTGTACGGTATTTTTGTATTTACGTTCTTATTTTGCAGGTATACCTGCATTTTTTTTTTAAAGTGGAACTTCACTCTCCTAACCAACATTGATTATTTTTAATCCTCATGCTGCTAGCATTAGTATATAGATAACGTACATAATTTACCTGTTTTAGGAGTCTTCAGGAGGGGAAGAGGGTTTTCCTTGCAGGTAACCATGGTTAACCGAGACAGAACAATGATTTCAAGCACCACCCTCCTTTTAAAGCTTCCAGTCTGTTATGCTAACTCAATCAGCATTGCAGAGTGATTTCCAGCCTTGTCCTCGTCAACACTGACACCTGTGTTAACGAGAGAAACACTGGCATGTCAGCTGGTCCTTTTGTGGCAGGGCTGAAATGCCATCATAAAAACTGAAGCAGCAGACTTTGCGAAGAATAATATTTGTGTCATTCTCAAAACTTTTGGCCATGGCTGTACATCACAGGTTTCCGTTTTTGTAAGAAAAGCAATTTCTCTGTGTGTGTGTTCTCAATTTTGTCTTTGTTGGACCTTTGTGTAATAAAGATATAGTCAGGCTCCGGCATAGTCTCTTTTGATATAAAATGAAAGTTGTGCAGCACTAAAACTTTAGAGGTGATCTGTTATGACATATTTTTTGCCTACCAGGAAGTGACAGTAGTAACTGGGGTAGCACTAATGCTGGGTAACCATGCAAGCTGAATTTGAAGATTTTAGTAGTCCAGAGAACAGTGATGATGTGGAAAGGGCAATAATTAATAGCAACATATCCAGTATTACAAGGTTGCTTTAGCCACTTGCTGTCCTATTAGTTAGGCTTATTAAAGAAACACATCTAGGTCACGTCGCCATTGCTATAGCTGGTTGGCGATCGGTGCTTATGTTGGACTATTCATAGCTGGTGAAGCTTTTTTCATACGTTTCTGTAGTGTTTTTCCTGTTTATGAGCAATGTCGACTGATCTTAACCACCAGGGATAGTGCTTAAATACCTCAGTGTAATTGGGACTCTGTAATATGACTTCCTATGGACATTATAAGGAAAACCTTTCTCCAAAGCCCAGCATAGAAGTCTGTGGAAGTTTAAATCCTGTGTACCACATTTAAAAATATATAAATGTGTCTGTAGTCGGTGCATGTTTTTCTTGCTTATTTTCTTGCCTAAAAAAGGTCCATCTAAAGCAGCCCTATGTTTTGATCGGCGTCTCTTGTCTGTTCTTTTATTACTAGAATTCTGTTCTTATTCTCTGCAACTAACAAATCTTTTCCCACTTGTCTTTCTAACTCTTCTGTCTTGTTCATGTCTGTCTACATCTGCAGTCGTGCAGAACAGATCCCACCTTGTTTGACAAATGAGACCACTCTCCCTTCACCTTGGGGGACTCCAGCTCTTTCCAGGAAAAGGTACTGCTTTACAAGGCTCTTATTCATCATGGTGGTTGATTAATCACTACAATAGTATTACTAGCTCTGATAGTGTTAAAGTGTATGTGACCCCCAACATTTTATATTCCTGTCTGTGTTACTGTGTACTTGAATGAAAAGGTATCCTGTTATCTTTGCATTGCTTCCTTTGTTTGTTTGAAATACCTGATGATCCTGCCAGTCCCCCTGCTTTCCTGTTTCAAACTGACAATGCTTGGCATGGAAGCACATCCATCCCAGCATGGTCAGTTTTCTTATTTTCATATTAATTGGAAGCACAACCTACCTGTATTCCAGTGGTCAGACTTGTTCTGGCAGCGTATTTGGAGCATACCCGTGTGCATGCGGCCATTCACGTGGGTGTAAAAATGTTGCTTATCCTACTACAGTAAAACCTTGGTTTGCAAGCTTAATTCGTTCCAGAAAAATGCTTGTAATCCAAAGCACTTGTATATCAAAGCATTTTTTTTACAGGGTATAAAAGAGAAGAGGCACCTCTAAGTGTAGCAATAAGTTGCTAAATGTTGTACCTTCATTAAAGCGGATGTGCCATGGGAAAAAATATTAAAAGCCAGCAGCTACAAATACTGCAGCTGCTGACTTTTAATATTAGGACACTTACCTGTCCTGGAGTCCAGCGCCGATCGCAGCAGAGGACGAGCGATCGCTCGTCTCTCTGCTGCTCCCCCCGCCATCCACGCTGAGGGAACCAGGAAGTGAAGCGCTGCGGCTTCACTGCCTGGTTCCCTACGGCGCATGCGCGAGTCGCGCCGCGCCCGCCGATTGGCTCCCGCTGTGTGCTGGGAGCCGAGTGTTCCCAGCACACAACAGGGGGGCGACGGGATGTGACGGAATGCCCGTCTTTTGCCCGTGAATGCCGGGCCGGAAGTGGGTACAAATACCTGTCTTTAGACAGGTATCTGCACCCCCCTCCCCCCTGAAAGGTGTCAAATGTGACACCGGAGGGGGGAGGGTTCCGATCAGCGGGACTCCACTTTTGGGTGGAGAACCGCTTTAAATGTAATCGTATTGCTACACTTAGCGGCACCTCTCTTCTTTTTTATACTCGGTTGTGACAACATAATGCTACTCTTATATCAAGACATCGCTTGTATATAAAATGTATTAAAACATTTGCTTGTCTTGCAAAACGCTCTCAAACAAAGTTACTCTGAAACCAAGGTTTTACTGTACAAATGTTTCAGCTTTTATAATAAGCATTAATTTTATTTATTTTTTTCATTACCTGCATCTGACATATATGCATGTCCTCAGATGCAGATTTTGTGTCACAGATCAAAACGCAGTTCATTTTTACACCACAGTGTGAACGCTTTCTTTGAAAACAATGTGGCTGTATTCAAATCTGTAAATTAAAAAACATTTGTAAATGCGTTTTTTTTTACAGCCTTATGAAAGAAGCCTAAATGTGGTCATGCACATGCAGGAGTTTGAGTGTATTTTAAGCACTTCTGTACAAGCGTATGCATTGTTAGTGTGTGCATAAGCATTGTTGTTGCCACACAAATTGGAAGTGTGTAATTATTACTGCACATGCAGTTGTGCTCAAAAGTTTGCATACCCTTAAAGAATTGGTAATATACAGTATGTACCATTTTTTTTAAGAAAACTAGAGTGCTGCAGAGCACACTCCTTTTTAATTTTTAGGCTTCATTTCCATGGACGTTTTTACAGCCCCTTTTTTTAGCCTTTTTTACAGCTTGAAAACGCCTGTCCATGTTCTTTTTTTTTTGAGCTGGAGCGGTAGTGTTTTTTGCGTGTTTTTGAGCGTTTTTTAACGTCTGGCGTTTTTACAGCTCTAACACTGGAGCTTCAGAACGCACTGGTCCTGGTTTTTTTGCAGCTTAAAAACGGCTCAGCCATCTACAGCTCAAAAACGTCATGGTGGGCATGAGGCCATAGACTAACAAAAAATGCTCAGAAAAGTGGCTGTAAAAACTTCCAAAAACGTCCATGGAAATGAAGCCTAAATCTTATGGGATTCATATTCTGTAACCGTAGGTCATAACAGAATGGCAATATCATAAAACAAAACATGGCAACAAGTAAACAAATGAAATGACCCCTGTTCAGAAGTCTGCATACCCTTAGGGCCAGATTCACAAAAGAGATACGACGGCGTATCTCCTGATTCGCCGTCGTATCTCTGTTTTAGGGTCTTCCTAACTATGCGACTGATTCATAGAATCAGTTACGCATAGTTGGCCCTAAGATCCGACAGGTGTAATTGAATTACACTGTCGGATCTTAGGATGCAATACCTCGGCCGCCGCTGGGGGGAGTTTGCGTTGTAAACCAGCGTCGGGTATGCAAATTAGTAGTTACGGCGATCCACAACGGTTTTTCGCGTTCGTTACGTCGCTGCTAGTCTAGTTTCCCGTCGCAAAGTTAGTAGTCGTTTTGGCTGCCCTAACTTTACACAGCCCACGTATGTGCTGTATAAAGTATGGCCGTCGTTCCCGCGTCAAAATTTTAAAAAAAAATTCTTGAGTAAGACGTCCGGGAATACGAAAGTACGCTATGCACCTCGCCGTTCGAAAAAATGACGTCACTTTGCGCAAAGCACGGCGGGAATTTCAAAACGGAGCATGCGCAGTAGGTCCGGCGTGGGAGCGCGCCTAATTTAAATGGCACACACCCCTTTGAATTACGCGGCTTACGCCGGAGGCCTCCGGCGTAAGTTTTCATGCAAGTGTTTGGTGAATCAGGCACTTGCGATGAAGATACGTTACGCCGCCGCAGTTCTATGTGAATCTGGCCCTTAGTTCTTAATACTGTGCTTTGCCCCCTTTAGCATCAATGTCAGTGTGCAGTCTTTTGTAATAGTTGTCTGAGGCCCCAAATTCTTGCAGGTGGTATAACTGCCCATTTGTCTTGCCAAAATGCCTCCAGGTCATGCAAAGTCTTTGGTCATCTTACATGAACCGCACTTGTGAGATCTCCCCGGAGTGGCTCGATGATATTAAGGTCAAGAGAATGTAATTGACACTCCAGAATAGTAACCAGGCTTTTTTGTGGCATTGGCGCAGTAAAAGCTTCTTTCTGGCAACTGGACCATGCAGCTCATTTTTCTTCAAGTACCATATTGTGCTCCTTGAAACAACCACACCGTCTTTTTCCAGAGCAGGTTGTATTTCTCCTGAGGTTACCTGTGAGTTTTTTTCTTTGTATCCAGAACAAATCTTCTGGCAGTTGTGGCTGCAATCTTTCTTGGTCTATCAGACCTTGTCTTGGTATTGAGAGATCACCGGATTTTCCACTTCTTAATAAGTGATTGAAAAGTACTGACTTGCATACTCAAGGCTTTGGATACACCTTTCTATATTTATACAATTCCATTACCTTGTTATGTAAGAGGAGGGTTTTGAAAGACCAAGTTGAAAGCTTAAGCCAGCCATACATCGATCAAATTTCAATCCATGTATTGGCATGGTGCTTGTACAGAAGGGTATCCACCAATTGACTTCTGTGCAACCATCCTGTTGTAAAATTTCTGCATAATCGGCACAATAGCTGGCAGTGCTGATCAGTATATTCTTACGGTGGGGAAGTTCCCCCCGCTGTCAAAATATAAATGCTCAGCGAGAGTGATTCCCCCATTGACCTTGAATGTGTGGCTCACAAAATCGGGTCATCACTCTTTTTCATTCAACCCTCTGGTTGAACATAAAAAAATTATAATTTATGGGCCGCTTTAGGGATTTTCTGGGACATATAAAAGTCCAGAGGGGAAAAAAGGCAAAGTTGTGCTTTCTTAGCCACTTCTCCTGATCAGTCTTTAGTTGGGCAAATAAGGTCACATTATTAAGTGTTCTTGCATAGCAAGAACACTTACTGTTATCTCACATATATATTTATTATTATTATAGCCAAATTTTAAATGGTAACTCCTCCCACAGTTTTTATACTACATAGATGAGTAATATACCGAAACGTGCGGATTGTTCCCGAACGGTGTGCTATTACTTTGCTATTGCCAAATAATGTCGTTTTTGGGGCGAAATTTGTCCCATAGGAATGAATGGTGAATCTAGAGTGTGACATGACAAAAACTGAAAAATCAGGACATGATTTCTAAACTGCCACCACTCCCTCATTTTCAAGCCGACATACACAAATCTTATTTCAAAACGTTCAGCTATCCCTGCTGCCACTACACGTGTCCACGGCTAAGCCATCATCCCGAACGTTTTCACAATATGACCATTTGTTTGCAACTCACGCCATCCATTGGTTTCCATTGAAATTACAGTCTAGACACCTAAAGTTTGAAGGGCAATATTTGAACTGCGACTGTGCCTTCAATTTTAATATTTAAGAGACATACTATACATCAAAATGTAGGTCTGGGTCTTGTGATTCTCACAATATAAAGATCTTTGCTGTACGATATAGTTTTTAAAATACAACCGCTTGAAGGACAAGTATTCAAAAAGGGCAAGAATCTCTGGTCTGTTCTTAGAGGCTGCATATAAACAAACATTGGTTTCCTAGGAAACGCTGAAGTGAATTATAACTCCTCACACACAGCTGGTGAGGTGAATTCTATCTCCTCACACACAACGCTGAGGGGATTTGGCTCTGTTTTTTTTGGCTCTGCGTAACTTCTGCATACTAGCATATTCTGCATATAGAAACCAGTCCATAGCAACCAATCCATAGCAACCAATCTATAGCAACCATCCATAGCAACCAGTCCATAGAAATCAGTCCATGGCAACCCTCCATAGCAACCAATTTTTGATGGGGCAATAGGATGGGGTAGTTTTTGATGGGGTAGTTGTTTGATGGGGCAGTTTTTGATGGGTCAATGGATCGACACACTGTTGGTTCACATTTACATCTCCAGGGGCACTGTCTCCAGTCAGGAGTATTGGTGGAGGCAAGAACACGTCACACAATTTCCCCAGAAATTGTATCTTTTCTAGTTTAAACTATTGTTCTAAAGGGCAGAATTGATAAAGTGGCAGTATGGCCTTACTGTGATCATGCTGCTGTAAACAAAAACAAAAAAAAAAAATGAAACACCACAGCGCAAATGTGCACTCTACTTTATTTGCTTCTAGTTTCCAAAGAAAGCAAAGCCCCATTCAAAGTAGAGAAGGAAAATAAAAATCCAAAGGAAGGAAAACCCAGTTGCTGGCATTGTTCTATAATTTTAGGGATTGTTCTTTCCTTTCTTGTCTTTCTTGTCTTTTTGTTATCTGAGAAGTAAATTAGAAATGTCACTTGTATTGTATTGTGATGTTTGTTCACTTAAAGGGTAACTCCACTTTCATGGGGGGAAAGAAAGCAAATTAAAAAAAAATATAGCATATACAATTGCGAAACAAGTCATATAGTGTAATTGAATGTTTTTAATCTGCAGCTCTGTCATTTTCTGTAAAATGCCATGCAATGTGGCTACCTGGAGGTGTTCTGTACAGAATGTGTACTGGACACACCCTAGAAACATAATTTCCTGCTTGTGATTGGCTCATGGTATTTCCCAGAAGTCTACACTAAGATATGTCAGATTTTTGGCATTCCCTGCAACAGAAATACAATTTTTTGGTGAGATACCCCCAATAGGTAATAACGTCTAAAGCAATGCAAACCTTGCAATTTTCCTTATTAGATCCCTGATTCTGCAGCAGCTGGTTAATAATTATGAGACCACTCCCATTAGACTAATGGTGCAGTGGGGCGTGGAAGGGGGGAGATGAGGACGTGACGCACGTGAACGTGAGGGTGGGAGGTGCCGGAGCACTCTATGGCGTGTGGCAGCGGGAGCGGAGAGCCGACGAAATCAGTTTCGGACCGGTGGATGCCAGCGTGAGAGGCTGACACCCCCGGAGAACGAGTCGGAGACTCAGCCCTGCTCTGGCCGGCCTATCTAGGGATCCTCCAGACGGGACCCAGAGGGACATCATGTGACCTGGACGAAGCCGCGTGATTGGCTAGCACCGCGCAGTCAGCAGCTGGGGACGGAGGACGCGCCGCCACGAGCGAGGATGATCCAGGAACGGAGTATCGACAGCGTCGGCAGCGGCAGCAATAGGAGGTCCTGAGGTTGGGTGAGGCGCTCTGCGGAGCCGAGCAGGGTTGGGTGCCATCCCGCATGCCCCCCCCCCTAACTCCCGAGGCCCCCCCTACTCCCCCCGGTCCTGTGTTCTTGTGATGGGACTGTCTGTGGATACCGCAGCTAGGAGATAAAGGGGAATTTCTAGCAAGAGCCGCAGCTCAAGAGATAATGGGGATTTCCTAGCAAATATCCTACCAACTGTGCAATGAGTAAATGCTGAACAGGTTAGAGTAAAATACTCTGCCATTGTGATATAACACGGAGCCAAAAGGACTTTTTTTTTTTTTTTTTTTTTAGTATCATCAATGTGGTGGTCAGGAGCGGTTACCAGTAATCACTAGCCCGGGGCATGTACTGGATAGATGTCACGTATGGGGTTAATTAGGGCTAAATTATTGGTTATTGCCGCAGAGAAAAGTATGCTGTAGAAATTTTACGTGTGATCTATTGATTTTCGTTAAGTCAAGTCGACAAGTTTACCTAAAGAGATGGGACCTAAGTTACAACGATCACAGGGAAGAGACTTGTGGCAGAAATCTTATATGTAGTGGAGCGAGCTGGACACTTGTTTTTTTTTGTTATTTTGTCTATCTTACCAGTATGACTGTATATATACAATAACCTATAAAGTAGCAGGACTATCCTTGTATGTAAATGAGGCGCAGTGATCAACTAACGCGGAACACACAGAGAGACTAGCACGGCAAAGTACCGTGCGCTAAGGTATCAGTGCGTTAAGAGACTCTGAATTGAGATATATCACCAGGTGCCTATAAGAGATACCGCATCTTATCAGATTAAGCCCCTGGGTAACTTCTCGCCGCAAGTTGGCCGTATAAATTATAACACACAGAACTATATGCAGAGTACAACCCAGTGAAGACAAGTCTCAACAGTTTAAAGAGTTGCTTTTACTCAAAGCACAGACACACATATAAAACCTCACTGGATGCTTGGGAAATCCAACCCGGAGAAAGGTTACCCTGGGTAAGGAGGATACACCAGAGAAATCACCGCTGCTTAAGCCATAAAAATACACGGCGGATAGCCCTCACATAGAAAGATTAAGCTACAGCTGGCTTGACCACGGTGGTAATAGAGCTGGATACCCCCACTCCGGGGTATTGTGTTCGGTTCCTCCACTCTGTGTCTCCTTCTGGGGACCCTTCTACTGTACTCCCTCTCCTTCAGGGGGCTCTCGGCCGTCTCTTCCGTCTCTCTTATCTCCTCTCTACCCGCTCCGCCCTATCCCCTCTCTTGAGGGGAGTAGAGAGAATAGCGAGGGGGGAATAGATATTCCCACACAGAGGAGCTCAGGCAAGGCTAAGTAAAAATTTATCGTAGACTGTAAAAAGTCCTTATTCAAACTGGGGAAGAGAATTAGACCCTCCAATAAAATGAATAGATCGACGAGAGGGGTCACCTTAAAACCCACTAAGAATAACTCGGGGAATAGCTCCATACAGCAATATATGACTCAAGAGGGGAGCCTTAAAAGTCCGGGGCTTGCAAAAAAGACTGAAAAGAAGAAGAATGAATTAAAAAAGGGAGCAAGTAGTACGGAGAGCTCTAAGGGTGAAACTACAATAGAAAGCGAGCAAGATCATAATAACACGGAAGTGTTGGTCTCGGACTTACAGGACACACAGCCCCCCACAAAGGCAGAAATGAATGCTATGCTATTAAGGATGGAAAATGTCATAAAGACAGAGATCAATAAGGTGAGAGAGGACCTCGGAGGACTTAGAGAAAGGGTAGTAGAGACGGAAAGGAGATTAGAGGAACAGGATCAAGAAATAAACACCCTGAAGGGGCAGGTTAGGGCCCTGACCGAGAGCCAGAGAGTGGCGGCCTACAGGATAGAGGACCAGGAGAATCGCAATAGGCGACAGAACCTTAGAGTCAGAGCGATAGTAGAGGAAAAGGAGGAAGACCTCATGGAGATCATGAATACAATTTTTTGCCCTTTACTTGAGAGACCAGCAGAAACGAAGCCCCTCAAAATTGAAAGAGTGCATCGAGTGGGAAATCCCCAGATGATAGATAGATATGGGCCAAGAGATGTTGTTGTTCGGTTCAAGAATTTTGTTGATAAAGCAGAAATCTGGAGAAGACTTAGGGGGAAACCCCCCCTGAGATACAGAGAGACTGACTTACAAATATTCTCTGACCTATCTAAGGAAACGCTGGCAAGGAGAAGACAATTGAAACCACTCTTAGAGCTGATGCGGGCACAAAATATAAAGTACCAATGGGGCTTCCCGGCATGCCTAATAGGCATTAAGGGAGGAAAAACGGCTCGATTAAGATTTCCAGAAGAACTGAATGATTTCTGCTCTAAAATGCAGCTAGAACCCCCCGACTTGTCGACTTGGGTGGATTAGTGTGGCTATGAGTTGTCTGGATCTCCGGGAGCATGGACCGGGGGGGGGAGGAGGGGGAGGAGGGGGAGGGGGGGGAGTCTAGGGAGTGCACGAGCACCACCACTATCAGAGGAGTTGAGGGTGAAGGCGAGGAATTGCCCATCCAAGGCTCATAGGCCAAGAATAGGCCAGGGGGGAGGAGGGAGGGAGGGGGGATGGGGAAGGAGGGAGGGAGGGGGGGAGGGGGGAGGGAGGGGAGATGGGATGGAGGAGGGAGGAGGAGGGAATGGGAAGAGTGGGGGGGAGGGGGGAGGTAGGGAGACCATCTGACCGACTTCACAAGAAAATATCCCAAACACTTAAAAAAAAAAAAAAAAAGATATATGACAGATGTCAAGTTTCTCTCATATAATGTAAAGGGACTAAATTCCCATATTAAAAGACACAAAATTCTCTGTGAATTAACACAGTATAAAACAGACATTGCCTACCTTCAAGAGACCCATATTACCTTGGAATCCAATATAAAGCTCTACTCAACAGAATATCCGATATGGTATTATGGGGATACAATCTCATCGCGATCTCGGGGGGTTGCTATTGGATTCGCTCGCAGAATCCGATTCACACTGGTGGATAGACAAACAGACCCGGAGGGGAGATTTCTGTTCCTGAAAATAAAACTTGGAGGAGAGATCTATACCCTAGCTAATGTGTACGCCCCCAATGTAAACTCGGTTAAATATATGAGTAAAATTATGAGAAAACTAAAAGAATTTGAAGAGGGACATGTAGTTTTGATGGGAGATTTCAATTTCTGTATGAGTCCAAGCCTCGATAGTACGTCCTGTGCACAGGGGACAAATAGTGAACAACTAAAAATACTGATAAAACAAATGACACAAAATCAAATGGTGGATGTATGGCGGATCCTCAATCCGAGGGCCCGTGACTACACGTTTTTCTCACCTGTGCATGGGACGTACTCGAGGATAGACTACGTCCTCGTCGACCACAGACTTCTGGAGAGTGTGATAGAAGCAAGGTGTGAGATCATGACGTTATCAGACCACGCCCCTATAACCTTAAAAATAAAAACTTCTATACAAAAAGACACACCACCAGAATGGAGATTGGATGAGAGTCTGTTGGGGGACGAGGAGGTAGTGGAGAGGATACAGAAAGAGTTGGAACGGTATTTTCTGGAGAACGATAAGGAGGGTATCTCCAGAGCATCTCTTTGGGAGGCCCATAAAGCGTATATAAGGGGAATCTTCATCGTAGAAGGGGCAAGGAAAAACAAAATAAGAACGAGCAAATTAAAAACATTAAGGGAGGAGATATATCGGCTAGAACAGGCGCATAAATCACAGGGGCAAAAAGGGGAAATATTTCATAAGTTGAGTATAAGTAGGGATGAATACAGAGCTCTGGCGGAACAAGAAACTAAGAAATATATAGACCGGACAGAGAGAGAAAGATATGTCTGGGGAAACAAACCTAGTAAAAATTTGGCTAGAATGGTAAGAAAAAAGAAAACTAGGAATTTTATAGAAAAAATCAGAGACAGGAATGGTGACTTAGTACATGCGACAAATAAAATAGCAGAAGTATTCCGGGGGTACTACGAAGAACTTTACGATATCCAACAAAAGATCAGGTGCCCACGCGAAAAAATGGATAAGAGTAGGGAAATACTACAGTTAGCCAATCTCCCAAAATTAGAAGAAAAGGAGGTAGAAGAGATGGAAGGTTCAATAACGGAACAGGAAATAAGGGAGGCCTTAAAAAATACTCCTAAGGGGAAAAGCCCCGGGCCAGATGGCTTTACATCTGCCTACCTACAAAAGTTCAGCACCATCTTAATCCCCAGACTTTGCCAATACTTTAATGGTCTTGGAACTGATTATGAAATGAGTAGAGAGGCTTTAACAGCAACGATTACAGTGATCAAAAAAGAGGGAAAGGACAATACGACTTGCTCGGGTTACCGACCGATTTCACTCCTGAATGCAGATACGAAACTGTATGCAAAAATTTTAGCGGAAAGAATGAAGGGAGCGATGACAGCTATCGTCCACCCAGACCAGGTAGGTTTTATACCTGGGAGGGAGGGAAAAGACAATGGTGTGAGGGCGCTTCTTCTCCTGGAGCAGATCAAAGAAAGTGGGACCCCCGGTCTATTCCTGTCGGTTGATGCTGAGAAAGCTTTCGACAGGGTAGACTGGGGATTCCTGATACAAACCCTAGAATTCATAGGATTAGGTCCAGGGATGATAAGGAGAATCAAAACTCTATATTTCCATCCGTGTGCAAGGATCAAAATTAACGGATCCTTATCCGCTCCTTTTGAGATGAAAAATGGGACTAGGCAGGGATGCCCCCTATCTCCCATCCTCTTTGTCTTATCATTGGAACCCCTCCTGGCGATGGTCCGACAAAACCCAGAAATCTATGGGATAGAAGTAGGTGAAGACGAGCATAAACTGTCAGCCTTCGCAGATGATGTATTATTCTACATAAGCAGCCCAAGAGTCACTCTCCCGAAGTTAATAGATACCTTAAAACAATATGGCGAGGTCTCAAACTTTAAAATGAATATAACAAAAACGGAGATTTTGAATATTAATATCCACAAGGACGAAGAACTATACTTGCGGAAGAAATACAACTTCTCCTGGCAAAGAGAGATAAAATATTTGGGGATTAAAATGGCAAATAGTTTGAAAAAAATATATAGAATAAACTTTATCCCCCTTCTCGATGAAATCAAAAGAGAAATTAAAACTATATATAATAGACCAATATCGTGGTTTGGGAGGATAAATGTGGTAAAAATGGTACTTATCCCCAAAATTTTGTATAAATTCCAAATGGTCCCAATTTATTTACCTCCGTCATATATTAAAATAATGAATTCCCTCCTAATGAAGTACATATGGAACAATAAAAAACACAGAGTCTCTGCCCAAATACTAAAACGAACCAAGAAAAAAGGCGGCCTGGCTGTACCTGACATTAGATTATACTATAACGCTTCGGTCCTCACACGTGTCATAGAATGGGCTAAAGAGTCACAGGATAAAAGGTGGATAAGTATTGAATGCACGTTAGCGAGAGCACAGTTAGGGAGATTAATCTGGAATCCTCCACATCGTAGAACCCTATACACGTCAACACACGCAATCACACACAATGCTTTAAGGATATGGGATCGACTACACAAACAATTAAAAACCAAATTCAACTCACCCCTTATGGATTTGAAAGAAAACGAATATTTTGCACCTGGGACTAAAGAGATAGGGGGTAAGTGGATCAAAAACAGAACACAGTTAAAAGACATAACACTAGAGGGCAAAATTATGACCCTCCACGAAATCAGGATTGAAATGGAGGCACTCAGCGAGTGGAGATACCTTCAGTTGGTGTCATTCGTTAAGTGCCTCCCACACCCATTGAGGTCACAAGAGGAGTACACTATACTGGAACAGTTGTGCAGTACCGAAAGCTCAAAAGGAAATATCTCCAAAGTATATAAATATTTGCAGAAAATAGACGAGTCGGATACGCTAAACTACATACAGAAATGGGAGAGAGACCTGGGAGTCCCAAGGGGGAAGACGACCATAGGGCGAATCCTTAACCTGACTCATACTTCGGCGGTTGATGTAAAAACCGCCGAGATGAATTTCAAGTGCCTGACAGGGTGGTACATCACCCCAGATAAAATGGCCAAATTCGGAGTAGGGGAGGCAGAGGAATGCTGGAGAGGTTGTGAGGCAAGAGGAACGATGGCCCACCTGTGGTGGGACTGCGTAAAAATCAAAGCGTTCTGGGGAAAAGTTTTGGCTTTGATAAAAGAGATAACTAAAAAAGAACTGGAAAATAACCCTTGGATAGTCCTCTTTCATGGAGGAGAAACGCCAGTGAACGAATACAGGGGATCACTAATTCCGCATCTGTTGAACTCTGCAAAACGATTGATACCCCTAAAATGGAGAAACCCGGGAAGTCCGCAAATATGGGAGTGGATAGACTCTGTAGAGGGGACCTATAGGAGGGAGAAAGTAAAATTCGGTGGCGAAAAGAACAAGGTAGGGAATAAGGACATCTGGGAAACATGGATTGATTTCAAAAAGTCCCGGAAATACGCAGAAAATATGAGAGAGGAATAAGAATGCAGCATTACAGTCAATAAAAATGCTAGGTGGAGTCGGGAGATGGTCTGGGAGGGGGGGGAAGGGTAGTGGGGGGGGGGGGGGGGGGGGGAGGGAAGGGACTAGGAGGGGGGGTTGCGCCACGTCACCACGTAATGATAGCATGTTGGACCCCGTTTATATGAGGAAAGCTCTAGCCTGTCTAAATTGCTAAAGGGCTGAAAGAAGCTATGTTTGGAAAAAAAAAAAAAAAAAATAAATAAAAAAAAAAAAAAAAAAAAAAAAAAAAAAAAAAAATTTTTAAACAATATGCAAATAGCAGAATAACAAATATGGAATCAAGCAAAAAAAATAAATAAATAAATAAATAAATAAATTACCACAAATGATGCTATACCTGAAATAGAGACGGAATTATGAATAAAATCATGAGCAGGTCTCTTGCTGTGGTTATGTCTGACGTGGAAAAAAAAAAAAAAAAAAAATAAAAAAAAAAGACTAATGGTGCGTACACACAGTTGGAATTTCTGATAACAAATGTTCTATGGAAGCTTTTGGTTGGAAATTCCGACCGTGTGTAGGCTCCATCGGAAATTTGCTGTCGGATTTTACGACAACAAAATCCCTTCTCGTAAATTCAGATTGTGTGTGTGGACAATTCTGACGCACAAAATTCCACGCATGCTCTGAATTAAGTATAAGACGGAAGCGCTCGGTCTGATAAAACTAGCGTTTGTAATGGAGCACATTCGTCACAATGTTACGGACTGAAAAGCACGAGGCTGAAATGTGCGAATAGTCTCCGTTGGAAAAAAAATCACGGTTTTGTTGTCGGAATTTCCGATCGTCTGTACGCGGCATTACTCAGTACAGAGGTACTTTCGGGATTTCTTCAGAATAACAAAAGGTAGGAATCTGCAAAAGTTTGTTAAAATCCCTGCAATGTACATGGATCACCCAGAGGGGAATGTTTTTTTTTTTTTTTTTTCTCTCAACAAAAGTGGAGTAACTCTTTAAGCATCAGAGGAAAACAAAACAGAAGACAAGTTCTTGATATTCTTTCATCTTTTTTCCTTCCAGACATGTCTACCATACAGTATCCACTTCTTCCCTGATACCTCCTAAAAACGTTGGTGACCTGAAAATTCATGCAAGTACAGCTCTAGGTTCAGATGCAGTAATCATCCATCCCGGTGCCATGCTTTCCATGCTGGACCTCCTGGCATCGGTTGACTCTGACTCCCAACCAGAAGTATGTAATGTAGAATTTCGTAACATACAGCTTTGTACTGTGACTTGGTGTGCTGATATACTGTATATGTTTAACCTGTTTATATTGTTCTGTTCGAAAAACTGAATTCATAGTTAAATACCTTAGTGATTAAGGGGCAGATCCACATACATGTAGAACGGCGCAGCGTATCAGAGATACACTACGCCGCCGTACCTTACCTGGTGCATTTTTCGAATCTTTAGCGATTTTCGCGCCGTAAGTTACTGCGGCGTAGTGTATTTCTGGCGGCGGATTTCAAATTGGGCGGGTTGGGGGCGGGTTTCATTCAAATGAAATGCGCATGCGTCGTCCAGAAATTTCCTGCCCTGCTTTGCGCGAAATGACGTCGCAACGACGTCATTTTTTGAACTTGGACGTGAGTCCCTATTCACGGACGACTTGCGAAAAAAAAAAAATTTAAATTTCGACGCGGGAACGACGGCCATACTTAACATGGCAATTCTATCTATATGCCGCAAAATACCAGCTTTAACTATACGCCGGAAAAAGCCGACTGCAGACGACGTTAGAAAATGCGACGGCCGCGCGTACGTACGTGGATCGTCGTAAATTGCTAATTTGCATACCCAACACGGAAAACGCCACCCAGCGGACGCCGAAGTATTGCATCTTAGATCCGAAGGCGTACGAAGACGTACACCTGTTGGATCTAACCCAGAAGCCGTCGTATCTTGTTTTGAGGATTCAAAACAAAGATACGACGCGGGAATTTTGAAATGATATCAATAGATACACCGGCGTAATTTCTTTGTGAATCTGGCCCTGAGGTTTTTTTTTTGTTTGCTTGTTTTTTTTTCTAATTTTTCACATATTCGTTATTGTTAGTTTTCCTGTTTACTATGTCCATAGTGACCCCCCCGCCCCCAACATGTCACGCTTCAAAATTGCGCCCGCTCGTGGAATGGCATCAAACTTTTACCCTTAAAAATCTCCGTAGGCGACGTTCAAAAAATTCTACAGGTTGCATGTTTTGAGTTAGAGGAGGTCTAGGGCTAGAATTAATGCTCTCACTCTAATGATCACGGTAGTACCTCACATGTGTGGTTTGAACACTGTTTTCCTATGCGGGTGCTACTCACGTATGCGTTCGCTTCTGCGCGCAAGCACGTTGGGACGGGGCGCTTAAAGAACATGTTTTTTTATTTTACTAAAAAAAAAAATTGGGTCACTTTTATTCCTATTACAAGGAATGTAAACATCCCTTGTAATAGAAAAAAAGAATGACAGGTCCTCTTAAATATGAGATCTGGGGTCAAAAAGACCCCTGATCTCATATTTAGACTAAAATGCATTGAAAAAATGACATGAATTGGCCGTTTAAGACGGAAGTGACGTTTTGACGTCGCCTCCCGTCCTGCTATGGTATGGATACGGGTGGGGGCCATCTTGCCCTCGTATCCATGCCCAACACAAGAAAGGATCCGACCGCCTCCGCCGCTGCCAACGGCTCCGGTAAGTTGTAAAAGCTTAATCAAAATTAACGAAAGACAAACAAATATAGAGTTGTTGAGATTAAAGAGCAATATCCCCCCCCCCCCCCATTCATTTAGTTCGAGAAAGAAATAGAAATTCACTGTTCTCATTTACGGTTCTTTTTTCCCCCTTCAAATTGAGATCCTGAACATGTATCTTTAATTAACAGCCTTATCTCTAACTTCTCATAAAACTATGCCCTCCCCGATGATGACGCGGCGACGTGCGCGACGCTGTCATATAAGGAATTCCACGCATGCGTCGAATCATTACGACGCATGCGAGGGATGGGTTCGGACGGATCGATCCGGTGAGTCTGTACAGACCAGCGGATCGATCCGCTGGAGCCGATTCCAGCGGATAGATTTCTTAGCATGCTAAGAAATTTTTATCCGCTGGAAATCGGTCGGCCCGAAAAAAATCTGCGGAAAAATATCCGCTGGGTTGTACACACCAGCGGATCTATCCGCTGGAACTGATCCGCAGATCAATTCCAGCGGATAGATCCTCTCGTGTGTACAAGGCCTTACACTTATGCTTGCTAACCTGTGTAAGAAAGATGTTTACCTATTTTCAAGTGGTAATGTTACCCATAAGCTTTAATGGCCCATCCATTGTTGGTGCTCCCACCTCTCCCCTGCAGCTGTGCTGGCTGGCACATGGGGGTGGGATTATGTGACTGGACCGATGCTGGCAGAAAAGAGGTAAATAGTTATTTTTTTCATAGGTTAGTAAGCATAGGTGTTAGAAGAGGGCTAGGGGATAGTTTTCAGAGTAGTTAGAATTAAGTCCAAATTTCATTTTAATGGTACATGGCTAGAATAGATTCCTTATCAAAGCATGATGCGCGTGAAATCTCACTTACTTTGCAACCCATAGCAATGTGAGAAAGTATTTTATCAAATGTATCTTAATTTACATATTGTTATATTTAATTTAATTGTTTGACTTGCAATGTAGCAGGAGATTTAGGTTCACCTTGTTTTCAAAAAGTCTAATTCATTTTTATTTTTTTTCCTCCATTAAAGGGGTTGTAAAGGTTTGTTTTTTATTTTCTAAATAGGTTCCTTTAAGCTAGTGCATTGTTGGTTCACTTACCTTTTCCTTTGATTTCCCTTCTAAATGTTTTTTTTCTTTGTCTGAATTTCTCACTTCCTGTTCCTCCTCAGTAAGCTGTTCTGGCTGACTAACCACCGCTCGGATGATGGTGGCAAGTTTACTGAGGAGAAACAGGAAGTGAGAAATTCAGACAAAGAAGGGAAATCAAAGGAAAAGGTAAGTGAACCAACAATGCACTAGCTTAAAGGAACCTATTTAGGAAATAAAGAACGAACCTTTACAACCCCTTAAAAAATAAACATTTAGGGACAACTTGTACAGTTGGAACTCTAAAAATTTGAATATCGTGCAAAAGTTCATTTATTTAATTAATGCAACTTAAAAGGTAAAACGAATATTTGATAGTTCAAGCCGTGATTTGTCATAATTGTGGTGATTATGGCTTACAGCTCATGAAAACCCCAAATCCACAATCTCAGAAAATTAGATTACATGCAATCAATAAAACAAGGATTGTACATAGAACAATATCGGACCTCTGAAAAGTATAAGCATGCATATGTACTCAGTACTTGGTTTGGGCCCCTTTTGCAGCAATTACTGCCTCAATGCGGCATTGGCATGGAAGCTATCGGCCTGTGGCACTGCTGAGGTGGTATGGAAAACCAGGATGCTTCAATAGCGGCCTTCAGCTCTTCTGCATTGTTCAGTGTCATGTCTCTCATCTTTCTCTTGGCAATGCCCCATAGATTCTCTATCGGGTTCAGGTCAGGCGAGTTTGGCTGGCCAATCAAGCACAGTAATCCCACGGTCATTGAACCAGGTGTTGGTGCTTTTGGCAGTGTGGGCAGGTGCCAAGTCTTGCTGGAAAATGAAGTCCGCATCCCCATAGAGCTCGTCTGCGGAATGAAGCACTCCAAAATCTCCTGGTACACGGCTGCGGTGACCCCGGACTTAATGATGCACAGTGGACCAACACCAGCAGATGACATGGCTCCCCAAATCAACAGACTGTGGAAACTTCACGCTGGACTTCAAGCATCTTGCAGTGTGTGCCTCTCCATTCTTCCTCCATACTCTGGGTCCTTGGTTTCCAAATTAGATGCAAAATTTGCAGAAAAGAGGACTTTGGACCACTGAGCAACAGACCAGGTGTGTTTTTTTTCTTTAGCCCAGGTAAGATGCTTCTGACATTGTTGTTCGGGAGGGGTTGGACAAGAGGAATAGGACATTTGAAGCCCATGTACAGGATCCGTCTGTGTGGGGGGTTCTTGATACACTGACTTCAGCCTCAGTCCACTCCTTTGAAAGTCCCCAACACTTTTGAATGGCCTTTTCCTGACAATCCTATCCAGGCTGCTGTCATCCCTGCTGCTTGTGCACCTTTTTCTTCCACACTTTTCCCTTTCACATAACTTTCTATTAATGTGCTTTGATGCAGCACTTTGGGAACATCCAACTTCTTTTGCAATTACCGTTTGAGGTTTACCCTCCTTATGGAGGGTGTCAATTATGGTTTTCTGCACAACTGTCAGGTCAGCAGTCTTTCCCATGATTGTGATTCCTACTGAACTAGACTGAGAGACCATTTAAAGGCTCAGGAACCCTTTGCAGGTGTTATGGCTTAATTAGCTGATTAGAGTGGGACACTTTGAGCCTAGAATATTGCACCTTTTCACAATATTCGAATTTTCTGAGATTGTGGATTTGGGGTTTTCATGAGCTGGAAGTCATAATCATCACAATTATGACAAATCAGGGCTTGAACTATCTTGCTTTGCATGTAATGAGTCTATCTCATATATATTAGTTTTACCAAACTTGCATTCGTGAAATAAATGAACTTTTGCACGATATTAAAATGTTTCAAGTTTCACTTGTACTGTCCTACTGCTTCTCACTGGTGTCATCTTAACTAAGATCCTTAAGTGGCTCAGCAAATATACTCTAGAGCCATAATTCCTAATGCCTTTTTTTCTTCACTTTTGTCTCTACAGCATGCCTTAGATCTTCAGTTGGCAGTTGCAAACATCTTACAGTCATTAGTACACACAGAAAGGAATCAGCAAGTTATGTGTGAGGGAGGCCTCCATGCCCGTCTGTTGCACAGGTGCAGTGCTGCCCTAGCTGATGAGGACCATGCATTACACCCTCCACTCCAACGTATGTTTGAGAGGCTAGCATCTCAAGCATTAGAACCTATGGTACTAAGGTAAGTAGTTAAGTTAGCTAAAGACAATTCCAGTTTTCTAAATGGCTTTCTCGCAAAAAAAATTCACAATATTGGCAATCGTATTAGGTTGGTAGGACATTGTCCTATTAAGTAGAGATGCACAGAAATTTAGCTGGCCGAAACATATCTGATAAATGGATTTATCAGAATTGTGCCGATAGAAAAAAAGGTGCTGATAAAGGCCACCGAGACTCACACGATTTTACTGTGCTAATGGTGTGTTTTTCTTTGGTCATGTGACTCAAACATATCCAAAATGTGACAGTGAACACTGAAAACGCATCAATAACTTATAAACCACAGTTCATGAGTTATATATGCGTTTACAGTGCATTTCATTGGGGAGGTGCATTTTTGGTCTGTTTTATATTTATTAAAAAATTTTAACCACTTCAGCACCGGACCATTTTGCTGGTCAATGACCGGGCCACTTTTCGCGATTCGGCACTGCGTCGCTTTAACTGACAATTGCGCGGTCGTGCGACGTGGCTCCCAAACAAAATTGGCGTCCTTTTTTTCCCACAAATAGAGCTTTCTTTTGGTGGTATTTGATCACCTCTGCGGTTTTTATTTTTTGCGCTATAAACAAAAATAGAGCGACAATTTTGATATTTTTTTAATATTTTTTACTTTTTGCTATAATATCCCCCAAAAAAAAAAAAAATATATATATATATATATATATATATATATATATATATATATATATATATATATATATATATATATATATATTATATTTCGTCAGTTTAGGCCGATACGTATTCTTCTACATATTTTTCGTTAAAAAAAATCGCAATAAGCGTTTGGTTTGCGCAAAAGTTATAGCGTCTACAAAATAGGGGATAGTTTTATGGCATTTTTATTAATATTTTTTTTTACTAGTAATGGCGGCGATCTGTGAATTATATCGGTACTGCGACCTTATATCGGACACTTTTTGGGACCATTGGCATTTTTATAGCGATCAGTGCTGTAAAAATGTCACTGGCAGGCAAGGGGTTAACACTAGGGGGCGATCAAGGGGTTAATTATGTTCCCTCATTGTGTTCTAACTGAAGGGCGGGGTGGGACTGACTAGGGGAAATGACTGATCGCTGTTCATACATTGTATGAACATACGATCAGTAATTTCTCCCCCTGAAAGAACCGGGAGCTGTGTGTTTACAACACATCTCTCCCGGTTCTCGCTCTGTCACAAGCGATCGCGGGTCCCCTGGCCCCCCTTGTGGCCGCAATGCAAAATCACGTTCTACTACGTGATTTTGCGCAGCCGAGTCAACCTGCTGCTGTAAAACTACAATGGGCGGTCGGCAAGCGGTTAAAGACCACATCGGAAGTGCAGGGAACCACATAGAATACATAGAATTTAAAGGGATGCATTTTTCTAGAGCTTTTCTTGTGCTAAAGGTTCTGATAATGGTTGGCAATAAGTTCATATTCATTTAAATTCATGATATTAATTAAAAAGTTGAATATAATAAAATTCTATATAAACATATATACCATATATAGTCAAATATAAGCCGACTTTTTGTTGTGCTGAAAAAGCCCCCCTCGGCTTATACTCGAGTATCCCACTGTGTCATGCTGCAGTCGGCGGCCGTCCTTTGTAACAAAGCCCTGCCTGCTCCTCATCTCCGATAGACTGAACACTGATATAATGCTGGGTTCAGTGTTCCATCTATCATGGACGAGGAGGAGGCGGGGCTTTGTTACGATGGACAGCCGACGACTGCAGCATGACACAGGGATACTCGATCATGGCTGAGGAGGAGGCAGGGCTTTGTTACAATGGACGGCCGCCGACTGCAGCATGACACAGCGGAGGAGCAAAGATAAATGAGTGAGGGCACAGTGAGGCTGCAGATGGGCACAGTGAGACTGCAAATGGGCATTGTTGACCCTCTTTTCCACTTACAGTAGCTGCTGCATTTCCCACCCTAGGCTTATACTCGAGTCAATACGTTTTCCCAGATCTGTGTGGTAAAATTAGGTGCCTCGGCTTATTCGCAAGTATATACGGTATATATATTTTGTAAAAACTGTAATTTTCCGTTTCAGCCAAGTGCATCCTGAAATTTCGGTTTTGGCACCAAAATTTAAATTCGGTGCACCTCTGCCGTTATCCTCTTAGATATTCCTGCAGTTCATTGCTTGGATTTGTAGGTCCTTGCAAATTGTTTTCCTTAATATTGTAAATCTCTGACAGGAGAAAATCTCTTGTAGTATCCTAGGGTACCCAGGATACTTTAAAGTGTTACAAAACCCAGGACCCTACCTGTGTATATCAGTCTTGTGACTTCTAGCAGTGTCCAGCCAAGCACTGGTTAAAGCTTGTAGGAGGAGTTTTCTGACTCTCCTATGAGACTGCAAGACCCCTGACTCTGTCTGGACAGTGCTGATTGGCCCTGTGCTGATCACATGCACTCCTCCAAAAAAAGAGAAAACCTCTCTAGCAAAACACACACCAACTGAGCATGTGCAGCCCGACTCTATAGGCTCTGTGTTATCAGGTAATTATCGGGACAGTGGAAGAAGGGGAGGATCAGAGAAGACAGGATCAAACGGCTTTTTTACAAAATGTGGAGGCTTAACCCCTTAGGTTCCACAGTCTGTATAACAAGCATGCTTTAGTGCATATACAGACTGATTTTACTGTTGTGGGTTTAGCAACATTTTAAGGCTGACCAAACATTATACGGTTTTCTTTGATTTGCTTTTGATTTACCTGCATATAAATTTAAAGTGTTTGTTTAGGTTTAACTTCATATTATATGGCTTTGGTAAATCTAAAGGAAAATTTGACAAGAAAATTGTGTATTGTATGGCCAGCCTAAGGTGTGTTAACTGGGTAAGGCAGCCATTATGTATGGGGCACATTATGGTAACACAAGATTTTTGGCTGATCACTTTTGGAGGGGAAACTTTAATTCTAAGTTATGAACCTGTATGCCCATGTACTAAGCAAGCACTGGAGAGATCACCTGTGCGTATGGTCACTTGCAACTACTTTTACATTAAGCAAAACTGCCTATTCTTTCTGCAATTTGTTCAATTAATGGCTCGAGTCATTTTCCTTCAGAGCTTTATTTTTTCTGAGCTAATCATGCAGAGATTTTTCAGCATGTCAGACCAATGTGATCAATGCTGCAAATGAACTTGGTTCTAAAACAAGCGTTTGTCTTCATTCCTGTTTGCTTCTTTTTTTTTGTTCTTTTAGAGAGTTCCTCCGTCTTGGAAACCCTTTGAACTGTGCAGCTTGGGACAAGCGATTATTGAAACAGTACAGAGTACACAAGCCTAGTTCTCTCAGCTATGAACCAGAAATGAGAAGTAAGGAGGTTTAATAAAATATCTGTCTTAAAGTGTGTTTTTTTTTTTTTAAGTTCTATGCATAGTGCTGTGTATTCTACAAAAATAATGAGACCTAACTATAGTAGTTCCTAACTCTGCCCCGGAGTTTTGGGTTTTTCACTGACCTTTGCAAGGTCCAGCATCCACTAATTCATTATTTACACAACATAGATTAAAAAAATCCAACAGTGAGAACCTGAGATATATAAGAAGCTGTTAGGTGCTAACAGCTTTTCTAAAATGCTGAACTATCAGTTTTGGGTGGACTAACTAGACTTAAAGGAGTTGTAAAGGAAAAAAAAATTTTTGCTGAAATGACTGTTTACAGACATAATAGTTAACTGATTCCTTTTAAAAATGATTGAAAATAGATACAAATCAATCATATAATGTACCTGCAGTTTCGTTTTTGCATGTTGTTTCCTGCTTCTGTGATGTACAGAGCCACAGAGCCAATACAGGGCAGTGATGGTTTGGAAAACGAAACTGATTGGTGCTGTGGGGTTTTAGACACACAGTAATCCCACCTCCTTGATTAGTGACCACAGAGAGAAAGCTCCCAGTACTGTGGTTATCAGGAAACAGACAACCAGGAAATGTGGAGATCAGAGAAGAATTACAGCAACTTGAGAGCAAAAATGAACAACGAGGACATGAAAACAGCACTGCATTAAGGTAAAGGAAGCTATTAAGATAAAAAAAAAATTCCTTTACAAACCCTTTAAGCTGGCCATACATGGTTGGAATATATCGTTCGATGTGCTCGATCGGTCAACATTCGAATTGTTAGTGGGCTAATTTCAGTTTTTAAAATGCAAATTTGTACGTCAAAAAAACAAACCAACGTGTCAGTTTTTTTGCTTTGAAACAAAAGATTTTCGAATCATTAGCAGTGGAATTGATCGAAAACTCTTTGAACAAATCTACAGCTCATGTTTGTGTTAACTATTTTTTTTATTTATTTTTAATGATTTTCTAACCGTGTATGACCAACTTAACTAGCTAGTCTCCTGGTAGATATAAACGACACACATTTATTGCAGCCCTGTAGTCATTATGGTGGTTCTAATGGAACCCCCAAACATTAAATATATATTTTTTAGCAGAGAATCTAGCAGCCAAGTAAACCGGAAGTAACGTTGCTTCCGTGTTTACATTCAGGAGACTGGAACAAAACCATTTCCGGCTTCGTTCCAGTTTGTCTCTAGGTGCCGGAAGTGGCGCATCGCAGATCGGGTCTCCCGTCTGACAGACGTGAGTGAGGAAAATCCGATAACCGTCTCTCCTTGTTTACATCGCAATCAGCCGTGATTGGACACGGCTGATCACGTGGTAAAGAGTCTCCGTCAGAGACTCTTTACCTAGATCGGTGTTACGGGGTGTCAGACTGACACCCTGCAACAACGATCCCCACAATGCGCGCCCCCGGGGGTGTGCAGCGGCTCAATATCCTGAGGACGTCATATGACGTCCAGTCAGGATATTGAAACCACTTTGCCGCCGTCAATTTGTAATAGGGCGGGCAACAAGTGGTTAAACAAACATCCAAAAGGATTTAAAAAACATTAATAAAGCTAATGGAAGAACCATAGTGAATACGCTTCCAGGGTAGTTGATATAATCGTAGCAAAATTGTCCTGGAGGTAAGGTTCAACACTTGCGGTAATGTGCATTCAATTGGAAGATAGAAGGACTTGACATGTTTCGCGTGTACCCACGCTTCTTCAAAAGCCTTGTTAAGTGAGCTATGCAGAGGATTTTTTTTTTTTTTAAACAAACAATTATAATCAAAATATACACAAAATGGTATTCACTATATGCATGCAGACCAACAATGCACAAACAATAGATGAAAGGGAATATGCACTTTTTGTTGTGAAGATGTTATTTGACTATAGAATGCTTATTGGGAAGGGTCTGCCTTGCGGAAAGAATGTCCTTGCCCTGCTAGGTTTTAGCTACAGAAATCTGGCACTGTTGTATATATTCGGTGTTGACCCTTTTTATGGTTAAATTGGCTTTAAAAATATGTTGCAGTGAGTTTGTAATTTCTTTTTTTTTTCAGTATTTTTCAATAAATGACCAAGATCATAATGTGTGCCCACCAATGTGGTGTTAATATGCTTCTTTCTGGTTACTAGAAATTGTAAAATATTTCTGCTTTTATCGTATGGATATTTTAATCAAGCGCTCCCTGTGTTTTTCATTCCTCCCCTGCTTTAAATTGCGTATTTTGTTTTCAGCTTCCAAAGTTTGAACAACTGTCAGGTCAGCTCGTCTGTTCCAAAATGACAGTTTAGCCACAGATAAGATGGAAATACAATCTGTTTGAGTATTTCCACTCCTGAGTCTTCCCACACACTCGCGGCCCACTTTTCCTACATGCTGCTCTGACATATTGATGACGAGGATATATTCTGTGTCTTTCCATTCAGCATAGCTTGGATGACGTTCTACTGATGCTGCCCCAAACGTTTTAATTAGGGCTGCTAAAGCTGACTCTGTATTTACTAATTCAAAGGATCATTTAACCAAGTCCTCAAAATGACTTTCCATGGGTTAAATGTTGAATTTTAGGGGAGCTTACAGTGAGTAATTGACCAGCAATTGTCCTTTTAATTTGCACAAAGTTATTCTACTAATTGTATTGTGCATTTAGTTAGGATTATATGTAGACACTAAATATATTGACACGTTGGAATGGAAAACTGAAAAGGAACATGTTCTCTAGTTACACGAACACTGCAGCATACTAATCGCTTGAATAACAATCTAAAAGGAGAACCAAATACGATGCTGTGCATACTGGGCCTTCATGTTTCAAGGGGATGTATGGTGGTTAGCCGTTTTAGTTTAGTTTTAGTTTTTTTTATGGTCGTACTATAACATTTCTAAAAATATTGTTTTGTCAGATAATATAAAATGGTGCATATGCATTTTTTGTATTGTTCTTTTCAGCCAACGGATAAAGCCTTTTCACATTTTGTAGCCATTCTTCTGAAAAGCAGAGCTGCAATCTACACAGACCTGGGAATGAATCAAAACAGTGACTCTAGTGTACACAGTGTATACAATTTTGATCCTAAATACACACACTAGAAATCAAGAAAAGAAAAAACTGTGTTCACTTCTATTGTCTAAATTGCTCTAAAATCAATGGCTATTACTGATCTAAAGTCCGCATAAGACTCCATTTTACTCCAACCTGAAAGTTAAGTCATAAGTGGTAGCATAAAGTAAAAGATAACTTTGCTACAGGGACCACAGTTCCAGCTTCTTATTAAAGGCTGGTCACATGACCAAATGGTTAAAGTGGTTGTAAACCCTTACATATACCCAGTGAAGTGACTGGCCTCCGGTGATGCACAAGGAGGAAACAATTCCTTCTAGCTGTACCTGTTTATCTGCTGTCCTCTTTTCTCTACAGTCTTCCAAAACGCACAGATCAAAGGATTATTTTCAGGTCTAGCAGTCAAGGGGCAGGAATCTGACATCACACTGCACAATATAGAGCACAGAGCTGGGTGTAATCTGAGACCTGAGTGAGGGAAGGAACACACCCCCTTCTACACACTGATGTAAATAAATATACCCTGCTAAGGCTGTGAGTCATCCACTGTGTGCTGGAGGGGGGAAAACCTGTCTCACATGAGGCTGGGCTATTGTGTAGGATTAGAGTTCTCTGTGACTCGTGCAGATATAGAGGGGAGAAATCGGAGGGGAACCACACTTGGTGGTTTGGATTCAGGCAAGTACACACTATAGAAGAATATGCTTTGGTAATTTTTCATGTGTGAGGTATACAACCACTTTGAGCATTGTTTGAGTGATCTCTACTTAAGGTAAGGATTGAGCAATCGGTGGCTCTGTTTGAACGGTAACTCTCCCATTCAGTGATCACATAAGTAACGATTTGTTATCTGATTATATAATTGACTAATATGGAATTTCAAAGTGTCAGTTTCTGCAGCTAAGAGAAGTATTTCAGAATTCTGTTGGCATTTATGACTTTAAAGTCAACCTGTGCTTTGACTGTGCAGGACCAATCAGATTGCCTTCTTTACTTTCCCTTACTGGGCTGTGGGTTGCAAATAGGGCATTTCCTGTTTACACTCCAAATGTGACATGGAGCTTACATAGTGCTGTTAATGGACCCCCCCCCCCCCCCATGTGACCACATTGAGTGCCCAAGTGGCTTGTTACCCTGCAGCAGCAATTTAACATGGCAGGAAAGGGTGTGAGCCTTTTTTCTAGGAGTGCCAGGCATTTCACTTTTCACCCCTAGTAGCAAAATGGAGCAGCAAGGGCACTGAAAGAGTGTGCAGCTGGGGAGGACGAAACTTAAAAGGCAAAGCAAAGGGTCATTTTAAAGTGTCAGGGTAGGAACTATAGTGCAGGTTTTATTTTTTAAGATTCTGGTTCTATGCCAGTTTTTCCATGTAGGTTTGGGAATAGGTCATGGGCTTTAGTCACAAAAGTTTTTGTACAATAGCTGAAAGACCAAGTGCAGTCATGTACAGCAGTCTTAAAGTGCTTGTAAAGCCTAATCATGTTTTAACCTTAATGCTTTTCCTGCAAAAAGCCTGCAAAAAAAAAATGTCCCAGTAGCATTATCACCCCCTTCCCAAATAACTAACGCAAGTCCTCACATGATCCAGCGCTGTTACCAACTGTAGCGGCTCTCTGCTCTCTCACAGGCTTTGTTGAGACAACGGGAGCCATTGGATATTGTTGCTGTCAATCCATTCCTGTGAGAAGAGAGCGAGGGGAGGGGCCAAGCCACACTGTGTGTGTCAATAGACATGAACGGCTAGGGACCCCAGAAGAGTAAATCCGGGTAGAACATGTTTTGGTTTAAAAAAAAAAAAAAGAAAAGCCAGTGCAACCACTTTAATTTTAAAGTTTGGTTTACCAGCTGATGAAGGAATTTATTGCTGCTCATATATCCTTTATAGACTTCAACTGTGAGTAATAAATGGGAGGGAAATGTCAGAATACATCATTGTTTTATCACCACTACATCCCAAACTTTTGAAGCTTGTATATTATTATTGTGAACAAGCAGTCTCTCTATCGGGCTGGAACAAAGAATGAAATAAAACTCTATTTTCTTCCAATTTATTTTACAAGTGTGTGTGTGTGTGTGTATGTGTGTATATATATATATATATATATATATATATATATATATATATATATATATATAATTAGCTGAATACCCGGTGTTGCCCGGTCTTCCTATCTTAACCTTTTGGGGAGGAAAATCATAGTAATATAAATATACCCATCTTTTATATAAGGGTGTAGGTAAGGGTTAATTTAACTGTCATATATTTTTATTTGGCATATAAGTAATATGTGTACCAGGTATTATTGCAATATCTCCAGGCGTACAGAAGTTATGTGGGAACATACATTTCCCATTGATTTGCATGGGACTTTAAACAAAAACCCAGACCCTCACAAATGGGGGTAGTTAAGGGATAAATTAACTATCCTATAGTTTAAGTGGACATATACCGTATTTATCGGCGTATAACACGCACAGGCGTATAACACGCACCCTAACTTTAAGAGGGAAGTTTCAGTAAAAAAATTATTCCATAGCCCCCTGCGTATAACACGCAGGCACAGTTTACCCTCTATTTTTAGGGTAAAAAAGTGAGTGATATACGCCAACAAATACAGTAAGTAACATGTGACCAAGTGTTATCGAAATATCTACAGCCATTTGGAAGTTATGAAGTAACATGTATTTCCCATAGAGTTGAATGGGACTTTAAAGGAAAACCCCGACCATGGCAAATGGGGGTGGGTAAGGGTTAAACCACCTATCCTATGTCTGTTGCTGACATATAAGTAACATGTGTGCCAAGTTTCATGTTAATATCTTTAGCCGTTTGGACGTGATGCTGGAACATACATACACACGTTGAGTTTTATATATATATAGATATATATATGTTTGTGTGTGTGTATATGTATATGTGTATATATATATATATATATATATATATATATATACACATACATATGAATACATTGCGCAAATATGGCTTTAAGTGCTTTGCTTTTAAATTTGACAAACCTGTTTTGTTTTGGATGTCTCTCAGGTAGCATGATCATGTCAACAGAGGGTCTGGGCTCTGACAGCGTGTTTTGCGTGGGAGACGATAAACACTACCGGATAAGCCGGAGCTTGGTAAAATCAGCAGAAGGAAGCACAGTGCCCCTGACAAGAGTAAAGTGCCTGGTTTCTATGACAACGCCGCATGACATTAGACTTCACGGATCATCAGTCACTCCCGCCTTTGTGGAATTTGACACTTCTCTAGAAGGCTTTGGGTAATTTTTTTTTTTTTTCCAGTAACTGTTTGAATGATAAAAAAGTTATGATAGCAGTCTCTGAGCAAGAGCTTTGGAATAAAAATGTAGAGCGAAGTATGGTGTAGTAAGTTAGTTGGCCTACACTGTGGTGTCTAACACACGCCAGACATCCCTTATGCAAATTTGGAAGTTTAAACTTCTTCTATTTTACATGCTTTTTCATACATTGTAGTACATGTAGGCATAATTTGGTGTGTATTCTGCCGTTGGTTTAGCACATGTCTATATAAAACAATTATAAAAATGCAAACCCTGCAATAAGACCTCTGTTTTTCTAATACAAAAAAATGCAACAGAGTCTTTAAAGTGTACGTATAACCAATATATATATATTTTTTTTTTCATTTGAATGGACATGCAACAGAAAGTGAGAAAAAGTACTGCATCTCCAAAGTTGGCAGTCGATACCCTTCTTCTTTTTTTTTTTCTTTAATAGGGTAATTTTTATTGTAAAAATTATTCAATAGTACCACAGAGAAACCATCAAGCAGTGGCCGATGGGTGACTTTATTACATAAACAAAAGTAAACCAATAAAGTGCATGACATTGTGCCTTACATGGTACGACCATAAACGAGCATATGCTCCAGCTGTTACACAAACATGAACATTACACAACCCTTATCTAAGGAATTGACATGGTCACATTATCAGAAACAATAAATGTCATAATTTAGGACTTTGGGAACCCTTAGCCCAATAGATACGGAACATGACACTTAAACAGGTGATGAAACATTTGTTGGTTCTGTACATGTCAACCATGGTTCCAAGAATTTTAGAATTTTTTTTAAGACAACCCCTATGCTTATATGTCAATTCTTCCCTTTTCAGAAGAAAATTAACAGTAACTCCACCTTTGTGAAAAGGTGGGAGGGGAAAATGAGAGCCATTTTTGCAGTAATAATTTGTGTGGTAAATATAGAGCCCTAGTCCACAACAGGCTAAAATCTTCTGGAAGAGCTTCTTTTGGGATGATGCCCATTTAGCGTCTGTGGGGACTTTGGCAAAAGAAATACTGTTAAGCATCTGAAAAATTGTGGACCAGTAGTGGTGAAGTTTGAGGCAATAATAAATCCCTTTTTAGACCTTTTTTTAAAACTGTTTTTTTGTGGTCAAAACTGTAAAATTTCCTCCTTGCTTTCTGTCCCATGGACAAAAGGGTGAAACTTCATAGCACAGAAACACATAAAAGAACGGACAGAGGTTTGAATGCTTCACCATGCTATATAAAATAGGGAAGTAAAGTTTTTCGTATACAGACTCTTTTTAAATGTCATTGGATCGTGCATGCTTAAAGCTGAACTCAAGCTTTACTGTCTTTCACAATTTTAGGGGCCCCTTTTAGTTCTCAGTTCATTCAATCCTGAAGGTTCCGCTTCATATGTAGGCATTCTTGTAGCTTCCTGTTTTAAGAAAGCTAGGTACAGCACCCTGCTGGTCTTTGTCACCATCATTGTAAGCTCAGAGACCTAGTGATGTCATTGGATTTATAATTAAACAAAAAAATTAAAAAACCTGCAAGGAAATGGCATAATGTGCTAGTATGCATTGTATGCATTGCATACGCTTAGCACATTATGAAATACTCACCTTGGAACAAAGCTCTCCAGCTCTGTACTGTCACCGCTTAGAGGGCTGACATCTTCCCCCTGTCTATCTTCCGTGTACACACGCTCTGGCTATGTGATTGGCCCGGAGCTGCGATGACCTCATTCCTGCTCATGCGTGCGAGAGCCCTCGGTTTCGGCATGAAGCTCTAAAGTTCCGGCAAGGCTGCGCTGGTGACTTAACTGGCTGCATCCACGGTGAATATCTCCTAAACGGTGCATGTTTAGGAGACATTTATTTTCCCTACAGTTAAGCATTATTATAGGCTTACCTGTAGGTAAAAATGACCAAGCGGGCTTTACTACTGCTTTAACTATGTAATAAATATACGTTTTATTTGATCATTTCATTGACGTGTTGATGGGGGGAGGAAGGTAGGAAACATATAGGCAGATTACACTTCAGCATACATTTTTTAAATAAATGATACATTCCATGTTACAATAATAGTTTGCTGAATTACAGCCTTCTGTATTCAATAAGGGCTGTGTCTGCTCCACCTCACAGATTAAATACTATGACTCAAAGATCTTTCAGCAGTTAAAGTCTTTACAAACTTCTGACCAACACACCTGCTTTGAAAGTAGCACTTGCAGAAACCTTTGAGCTTGGCAAACATTCTACGACAGGTTAAGGAAGCTTTGGATCTTAGTTGCCCAATTTGTTTTTAAGTTTTCTCCTCCTTGTTCGATATGACAGGGTCAATTGAATAACGTGACTCTTACTGACCAGATTGACTATATAGGAAAGATTTTCTCTTGGTAAAAGATGGCCAATTTGATCTAAAGTTGAATCTCTACTACAGTTTGATGCATGATGGTCGTGTTCAAGGTTGACTTCACAGATGATGAAAACCCATTTGTCTACCAAAGTCTAAATTTACAGCTACAACAATTATGGCTCCATTCCCCACACTGCTCGTGTGAACGAGTCTTTTGAATCAGTAGGAGGAAAAGGCAAGATCGTTTATTGAAATGTGATTAATTACATTTACAAACCGCATACCTGAGTATAAAATTTGAAAGTTACACAATGTAATCTTTAAGTTTTATAGCACCAAAATATAAAAAATAAACCTATATTATAAATGAGCCTAAAGTCCAAATATTGATAACTTTGCTGAAATAGGCTTTCTCCAGAACTGAATGGCATTGCTTCATTGACATTTCTTGTCTTCCTCCGAGGGCTAGTTTATATGAGGTATCAAAGCAAACCAAAGTATCAGAGAAGCCATGACTTGTTTGATGTTTATAATTTAGAAAATGGATAAGCATGTTAGAACAATGTAACAGTGAATCTAAAGTCCACCACTACCCTTAGGTCTTCAGTTGCGTTACCAAAACTAGAGGCTGCTTTGCTACATGTTCTTTTTATTTATTTTCAATTTTTTTTCAGCATCGGCTCCATTTTAATATGCAGTTTATTTATTTTTTCTACCTTTTTTTTTTTGTCAGTACATTTCGTATAACCCTTCTTTATTGAATATTTATTGTAAAGGATCATAGCTATTATAACTCATAGGTACCTATTCATTAATAATTTGCTGAAGGATATCTCTTGGTTTCTTTACTCATGTAGGAAAAAGCTGTTAAACTTTTTTTCCTGTTGGCTTTGCTAAATAACAATGCTTATTATTTTATTGGTTCAGGAATTTTTAAAATGTGTTTTTCCTTTTTATATAGGTGTCTTTTCCTGCCAAGTTTGGCTCCTCACAATGCACCAACTAGTAATGCAGTTACCACAGGTCTTATTGATGGAGCTGTTGTCAGTGGCATTGGAACAGGTATGAAACTGTTTCTAAAAATATGTGAATATTAAAGCCTAATTCTAGCCAAAACTTTTTTTTGATTTATTATTATTTTGGATTGAGCGGGGAAGGACCAGGTAGCAAGTGTTATGTCAGATCTCATGGGGTCAGAGATGGCTACAAAAAAATGTTTTTATTATGTAGAGTAGGATGGGTTTAGAACAGCAGTTGCCTACATTTTTTTGTTATATTTATGCCAGGTCCACTTTAATTTTACAAATTTGTTAACTTTCTGGAATGTCTTCATTTTCATTTATGTATTGCTGTATGAGTGGTGCAGTTTATATATAATTGTTTGAAGCTGTGCAATTGGTTTTCTACAAACATGTAAACTGTGATTCAAGATCAATAAAACATATGCTTTATTTTTGTAGGTGAAAGACTTTTCCCTCCGCCTTCAGGTTTAACCTATTCCACCTGGTTTTGTATTGAGCATTTTAGCACAGCGCCAAATAATCACCCTGTTAGACTTCTTACTGTTGTAAGACGAGCAAACTCCTCTGAGCATCACTACATATGTCTTGCCATTGTCCTCTCAGCAAAAGATAAATCCCTCATCGTGTCGACTAAGGAGGAACTTCTTCAGAACTATGGTAAATATCCAGCTCTTTTAAAAGATGTTGGGTTACTTAACATTGTTGTAATGTGCCCCAATGGGCTGCAAATAAAATATTTATTTGGCATGGGAAATCACCGATATTGGATCAGATCTGTCTATATTTTGTTCTATTAGGAAAGTCATCTGTTAATGTTATTTCTGTTGCATGGCTAAAATTTGTTCTCAAAGGCTTTTGTGCTGATTACATTGTATAAATAAAAAGATTGATTATTTTCTTTTGCCAGGAAATGTCATAAGTTTAATTCGTCTGACTTCAGTAAATAAATGTATTGTCTGTACAAAACTACACCAAGTTTTGTACAGGAAAAAATGTATTTACTCTTACACAGTCGGAATTTCCAACCAACAAATGTTTGATGTGAGCTTTTAGTCGGATATACCGACCGTGTATAGGCTCCATCGGACATTTGCTGTCTGAATTTCCGACCACAAATGTTTTAGAGCTGGTTCTCAATTTTTCCGACAACAAAAGTTCTTGTCGGAAATTCCGATCGTCTCTATGCAATTCCGACGCACACAAATCCTACGCATGCTCAGAATCATTAAACTTGATTTTTCTCGGCTCGTCGTAGTGTTTTACGTGACCACGTTTTTGACGTTTGGAATTTATGACAACATTTGTGTGATTGGCAAATTTTGCCAATCTAAAGCCAGAAGTAAAGATTTTTTGAATAGTAACCATCAAAGAAATTGCCGAATGGAGGAAAATGTCAGTTAGCAAAATGTATAATTGTGATGGTTATAATGTGATTTTTTTTTTTTTTATATATCAGACTTAAAAGGGGGACTTTTACAGAAACGGTGTAATAAAATGCATGGTAACAGCTATTTTTACACTACTTATTGCTGCCATTTTGCAACAGTCTGTTAAAGTTCCCTTTTTTTTAACCCACTCACCTTTCTGTTTATTTTCTGGCATGGTTTTTACAGCTTTATATTTTGCTGCTGTAGACCTCAGTCATAAAACAGGATATTCGGGTGGCTTGGATTTGCTGTTTGTTATAAATCGTTCACCTAAAAAAGCCATAGTAAATAAACAGGCCACAGGTGGGCTACACAAAAATTAAGGTATGGTGACCCCTTTGGAACAGGATCCACCCAGAAGTTGGCTCTGTAAAGACCATGACATTTGAGCAAAGCTGGGTAATTTGGTGGAGACCTCACCCCTGGAGTACGCAGCATGTGATCCAGTTGCAATGCATTGAGCTGAGATGAACCCTTACAGCCCGAACAAGCAGAGTGTTCTGCAAGTGTAATCCTGTGAAGCCTCCTTTCCTTAGACCAGTTTTTCTCTTCATGTAATATTTTCTGCAGATTGTTGGTGGTGGACGAACCATGAATATTTTTTTCCTGAAGGCTATATTGTGGCTCTTCTATGCATTTCCCTGCTAAATGCTTGAGTTAGCTAAAGGGAACCTTTACATTTGTGTATTGTGTAGATGTATTTGTTGAATTCTTGTAGATATTGGGACCAGTGGTATGTCCACCACTTTATTCCCTACACCGAAAAAGAATACCGTGACACTTTGACTTATTATTTCATGTAAGAATAGATATTGAATAGGTTTGTGGTCAAACCCAAATTCATACTTGCATTGATATGTTTGACATTCTTCTACTCCAGTGGATGACTTCAGTGAAGAATCTTCTTTCTATGAGATTCTGCCATGCTGTGCCAGATTCCGTTGTGGTGAGCTGATAATGGAAGGCCAGTGGCATCATCTAGTTCTGGTGATGAGTAAAGGCATGCTGAAAAATAGCACTGCAGCTTTATATCTAGATGGGCAACTAGTCAATACAGTAAAGGTAGGTGATGATTCGCTTTTATCTAAAAGTTCTTAAATGTCAGACCACAAGGTCTATGATACAATGGCCTTAGTTATTGATTACACCCCTATTTGTCAAGAAACAATGAGTCATATGTTACCCTATTTTAATGATCCATGAAATACTTGTGAAAAATGTAAGCTTCAGAGTTTTCAGTGTAATTTAGGTTGGGAAAATGTTGATGGAAATGTTTAACTTTGGTTTTAAGTATTTCTAATAAATGGTGTTGATTTTAATGTGGAGGGAAATAATACTGTATTGGTACAGTTAAATGTTTGGTAATGAATACAATGATATTATTGGTCTTTGTCCGAAGTTACTATACCTGTATGCATGATGATCAAAACAAAATAATCCATCTTTTTTTTTTTTCTTCCTCACCCTTTAACTAGGTATACACATTTTAAAATTCAGCTGGTTCAGCAAGAACCAGCCGAATTTTGATCATTGTGTAACCGTCTCCGCTTAACAGAAGGCGAAAGTTAGACTGGCCTTATTTGAACGGTCCTGCTGAAAAAAAATGTGATCAGTCACTGCAGCCAATGGCTGCAGCACTGATCAGTGTATTTTGATTCAGTGTTGATTCTGTTCAGGGTATTCTGACAGCAGATGAGTCCCACTGAAAGAATAAAATGGTACAATGGGGGAGATCCCTGCATCCACATCGCTTGTGTGGATGCAGGGATCTGTAAAGGGTTTTCCATTCAACCCACTAGTTATGTATACACAGCTTAATCCTCTTGCTCTATGATTAAAGTGGTTCTAAAGGCAGATGTGTTTTTTTTTTTTTTTTATCTTAATTCATTCTATGCATTAAGTTAAAAAAAATCTGTGTGCAGCAGCCCCCTAATGCTTACCTGAGCCCCCTCTCAATCCAGTGAGGTTGCACTAGAGCCTTGGCTGGCTGTCCCACCTGATTGGCTGAGACACAATAGCTCGTGCCATTGGCTCCCGCTGCTGTTAATCAAGGTCAGTGAGCCAATGAGGAGAGAGAGGGGGCAGGGCCGAGCCACGGCTCCATGTCTGAATGGACACACAGAGCCTCGGCTCATGTACCCCCATAGCAAGCTGATAGTGCCTGGTTCACACTAGCTGCGTACACAGCTCACAGCAGGGGTTCCAAGGCGTGCCTGTTCTCCGTTTTCAGGTGCGAATCAAGTCCGGGTTTTTGCCTGAATTCGCACCTGAAACAGAGCCGAAAAAGCACAGGCCCCTTGTCCAGTGCGCAGCCGCCCCATAGGTGTGTGAACCAGCTCCATTAAGAGATGGTCACACTCTGCTGTCATGCAAATTGGATGCAGAGAAACCTGCATCCAATTCACATCAGTGTGAACCCAGCCTTAATCTTTTGTGTGCAACATATTTATATGCTTGTGCTCCATACCCGATTTGAAGCACAGAAGGATCTCAACAAAATTACATGAAGAGTTAAGCGACAAGCTAATTTTATGTAATAAAAACATATGTTTATGTTCAAAAAAATAAGACTACTCTATCATTACTCCCTATAGATTAAATGGAATAAAGTTGGGCGAAACAGAGATAGAGGATTTTAGGATACTGGTTAACCATAAGCTTGGCAGCACCACTCACCAGTCGCATTCCTTTTTACAATTTTGTTTAGGAAGGGATTCTTCACAGCAGGAGAAGCTAAGCTGTAAAATGCTTTTGCCTCATCCGGTAGTAATTTGAAAATAATAATGGAATTTAAAATAGAAAAGATCTGTATTATACACCTTGCTGAACTGCATTAGCTCAGCTTAAAAATGAGGAAGAATTTACCTACCCTGCATGTTAGATGCAACGTCTTATCTAAATTGTTCTAATAATTTTGATTTGAAAATTAGAAATGGCTCTCACAAAGAGGACTGGATAATGAATGGTCATGCAATTTCCACAGGTTGGCTTGATTTTTTTCCCCTTCCTTTGGACAAAATCTGCGGTTGCAAGAATTTGAACTTTATGGACTTGAGCCTTTTTTTTCATCCTTCCTAAAAATATAACTATAAATAAAACACAACTGGCTCCATTTATCAAAGGGCCCAGAAAAAGCATTGTCTCCTCATATGTTGCTGTATAACAACTATGGGATTCATTGTTCACACTAAGAAAAAAATAAATCTTCTTATAGGTTGCTGTGGGGAGAGGAAATCTCAGCCAGTTCTTCCCTAGACACATTGATAAATGAGATAAGAGGCCAATTTATTATGTTTTTATATTTAAAATTGTTTTGTATCAGTGATGGTTATTTGTTAAATGAAACTATAAATACGTTTGAATACCAAGTTGCTACAATAATAGGATATTCAGTTTTGTCTATAGTTGTTCCAAAAAAGTCATTAAAAAATTAAGCCTGTCTCGCTGTTAAAAAATAAATAAAATTAAGCCTGTCCTAAATGTTTTGCTTCTACTTTTTTTTTCCTGATGAATATTGAATTGTGTATGGCTTTTAATGTAATCTAATCAGACCATTTAAATGTGTTTTTTATTTGTATCAATGCAGTTACACTATGTACATAGCACCCCAGGGGGATCTGGCTCAGTCAACCCACCAGTGGTTAGCACAGTCTATACTTATGTTGGCACTCCACCAGCTCAACGGCAGCTTTCTTCACTGGTGTGGCGCCTTGGACCAACTCACTTTTTGGAGGAAGTCTTGACAGCTGCAAGTGTTGGACTTATATATGAACTAGGACCAAATTATGTTGGAAGCTTTCAGGCAGTTTGCGCTCCATGTAAGTGTTTGAATGAAAATATTGTTGAATTCTGATTAAAAATGCATTGCCCTTATGTATTTATATTTTGTGAAGTACATGTTTGTATAGTGATGTACAGTCAGGTCCATAAATATTGGGACATCGACACAATTCTAATCTTTTTGTCTCTATACACCACCACAATGGATTTGAAATGAATTGAACAAGATGTGCTTTAACTTCAGACTTTCGGCTTTAATTTGAGGGTATTTACATCCAAAATCCAGGTGAACGGTGTAGGAATTACAACAGTTTGTATATATGCCTCCCACTTTTTAAGGGACCAAAAGTAGTGGGACAATTGGCTGCTCAGCTGTTCCATGTCCAGGTGTGTGTTATTCCCTCATTATCCAATTTACAAGGAGCAGATAAAGGGTCCAGAGTTAATTTCAAGTGTGCTTTTTGCATTTGGAATCTGTTCCTGTCAATTCTCAATATGAGATCCAAAGAGCTGTCACTATCAGTGAAGCAAGCCATCATTAGGCTGAAAAAACAAAACAAATCCATTAGAGATATAGAAAAAACATTAGGTGTGGCCAAATCAACTGTTTGGAACATCCTTAAAAAGAAAGAACGCACCAATGAGCTCAGCAACACCAAAAGACCCGGAAGACCACGGAAAACAACTGTGGTGGATGACCGAAGAATTATTTCCCTGGTGAAGAAAACACCCTTCACAACAGTTGGCCAGATCAAGAACACTCTCCAGGAGGTAGGTGGTTGTGTGTCAAAGTCAACAATCAAGAGAAGACTTCACCAGAGTGAATACAGAGGGTTCACCACAAGATGTAAACCATTGGTAAGCCTCAAAAACAGGAAGGCTAGATTAGAGTTTGCCAAACAACATCTAAACAAGCCTTCACAGTTCTTGAACAACATCCTATGGTCAGATGAGACCAAGATCAACTTGTACCAGAGTGATGGGAAGAGAAGAGTATGGAGAAGGAAAGGAACTGTTTATGATCCAAAGCATACCACCTCATCAGTGAAGCATGGTGGTGGTAGTGTCATGGCGTGGGGCATGTATAGCTGCCAATGGAACTGGTTCTCTTGTATTTATTGATGATGTGCTTCAGAACTTATTGGATGGTGCTTCACAGTGCAGATGGACAATGACCCCAAGCATACTGCAAAAGCAACCAAAGAGTTTAAGGGAAAGAAGTGGAATGTTATGCAATGGCCAAGTCAATCACCTGACCTGAATCCGATTTGAGCATGCATTTAACTTGCTGAAGACAAAACTGAAGGGAAAATGCCCCAAAAACAAGCAGTAACTGAAGACAGTTGAAGTAGAGGCCTGGCAGAGCATCACCAGGGATGAAACCCAGCATCTGGTGATGTATATGCATTCCAGACTTCAGGGTGTAATTGACTGCAAAGGATTTGCATCCATGTATTAAAAAGTGAAAGTTTGATTTATGATTGTTAATCTGTCCCATTACTTTTGGTCCCTTAAAAAGTGGGAGGCACATATACAAACTGTTGTAATTCTTACACCGTTCACCTGATTTGGATGTAAATACCCTCATTAGAGCTGAAAGTCTGCAGTTAAAGCACATCTTGTTTGTTTCATTTCAAATCTATGGTGGTGGTGTATAGAGCCAAAAAGATTAGAATTGTGTCGATGTCCCAAAAGTTTTGAGAATGAGACAAATATTAGTTTTCACAAAGTTTGCTGCTAAACTGCTTTTAGATCTTTGTTTCAGTTGTTTCTGTGATGTAGTGAAATATAATTACACGCACTTCATACGTTTCAAAGGCTTTTATCGACAATTACATGACATTTATGCAAAGAGTCCGTATTTGCAGTGTTGGCCCTTTTTTTTCAGGACCTCTGCAATTCAATTGGGCATGCTCTCAATCAACTTCTGGGCCTATTCCTGACTGATAGCAACGCATTCTTTCATAATCACTTCTTGGAGTTTGTCAGAATTAGTCGGTTTTTGTTTGTCCACCTGCCTCTTGAGGATTGACCACAAGTTCTCAATGGGATTAAGATCTGGGGAGTTTCCAGGCCATTGACCCAAAATGTCAACATTTTGGTCCCCAAGCCATTTAGTTATCACGTTTGCCTTATGGCACGGTGCTCCATCGTGCTGGAAAATGCATTGTTCTTCACCAAACTGTTGTTGGATTGTTGGAAGAAGTTGCTGTTGGAGGTTTTTTTTGGTACCATTCTTTATTCATGGCTGTGTTTTTGGGCAAAATTGTGAGTGAGCCCACTCCCTTGGATGAGAAGCAACCCCACACATGAATGGTCTCGGGATGCTTTACTGTTGGCATGACACAGGACTGATGGTAGCACTCACCTTTTCTTCTCTGGACAAGCCTTTTTCCTGATGCCCCAAACAATCGGAAAGAGGCTTCATAGGACTTTGCCCCAGTCCTCAGCAGTCCATTCACCATATTTTCTGCAGAAGATCAATCTGTCCCTGATGTTTTTTTGGGAGAGAAGTGGCTTCTTTGCTGCCCTTCTTGACACCAGGCCATCTTCCCAAAGTCTCACTATGCATGCAGATGCGCTCACACCTGCCTGCTGCCATTCTTGAGCAAGCTCTGCACCCCCCCCCCCCCCCCCGATCCTGCAGCTGAATCCTCTTTAGGAGACGGTCCTGGCGTTTGCTGGACTTTCTTGGGCACCCTGAAGCCTTCTTCACAAATGCAGTGGAAATTTTTTTTATGGGATTAAGTTAATTTTCATGGCAAAGAGGAACTTTGCAATTAATTACAATTCGTCTGATCACTCTTCATAACATTCTGGAGTATATGCAATTTCCCATCTCAAAAACTGAGGCAGCAGACTTTGTGAAAATTAGTATTTGTGTCATTCCCAAAACTTTTGGCCATGGCTGTAGTATTTTGCTTTTGTACTTTGTAGATGGAACAATTCTGCCATCTTGATTCATATCTATATTTGTGACAGAAATCTGTCTACGTTAGTTTGTGCATGGGAGGTAGTTGTGGGTATGAATTTGGGTATCTTTAGGTGAGTTACCGGGAATATAGGGAGATAACAATATTGTGAAATTGTGCAAAAATGTAGTTGGGTTGGTTCACTAGAAGAGTAGTTCTCTATCACTTACCATAGTAAAAAAGGCGAGGATGCGCTCACTTTTAAAATGCAATCATGTGCAAAGAAACTGTTAACTATTAACACAAACCTTAAAATCCTGAGATTCTTAAGATTTTAGAACTTAAGGTTGCAAATACTGTGATGATGTGTTATCATGAAGTATTACCTATAACCTATTTTTTTATTTTATAAATTCCACATTTCAGTGTTATGACCCCAGTAGTATTTATGCAATGCAGAGTTGGCCATACTTAAAGGGGTTGTAAAGGCAAAAAAAAAATCCCCTAAATAGCTTCCTTTACCTTAGTGCAGTCCTCCTTCACTTACCTCATTCTTCGATTTTGCTTTTGAATGTCCTTATTTCTTCTGAGAAATCCTCACTTCCTGTTCTTCTGTCTGTAACTCCACACAGTAATGCAAGGCTTTCTCCCTGGTGTGGAGTGTCGTGCTCGCGCTCCACACCAGGGAGAAAGCCTTGCATTACTGTGCTCCCTTGGACTACAGGAGCGTCAGGAAGCTCTCTACGTTGCAGATAGAGAAAAGAGCTATGTGTTAGTGGGCGTCCTGACTCTCCTGCTCGCTCCCTCCCCCCTGGAGGGAGGGGGCGAGCACTACACACCAGGGAGAAAGCCTTGCATTACTGTGTGTAGTTAGACAGAAGAACAGGAAGTGAGGATTTCTCAGAAGAAATAAGGACATTTAAAAGCAAAACCGAAGGATGAGGTAAGTGAAGGAGGACTGCACTAAGATAAAGGAAGCTGTTTAGGAAAAAAATTGTACCTTTACAACCCCTTTTAAGCTTTACTCAACCCACTGGTTGTTTATACACAGCTTAATCCTCTTGCTCTATGATTAAAGTGGTACTAAAGGCAGAAGGTTTTTTTTTTTTGTTTGTTAATCCATTCTACGTATTAAGATAAAAAACTTTCTGTGTGCAGCAGCCCCCTAATGCTTACCTGAGCCCCCTCTAGGCCTGGTATAGAAGTGGTTAAGAAATGTATAGCAGTAATATTTGTGTGTAACCACTGGTCTCTCAGAAAAGGGCCTGGGAGAAAATCGGGGTTACCAAGAAAGATGTTTTATTCATACAGTTGCAAACTTACAATAAATAAAACCATTCTTCTGGATATAATAAGAATATGAAGAAATAACAGTGCAATTACTATTTGATTAATTCCTCTAAAATAAAGGAAAGAAATGTCAATTTTCTTATGCAAGAATAGCCATATAATACTGAGATTAGAAGTCAATAATTATAAAACTGGATTATTCTAACCCTTGACAAAAAAAGACAGATGATGAGTGAAGGTGGCTTTATTTTACAGGTAAAGATTCCAAGTCTGAATCGGGTACCCCATCTCTGGTGTCACTGGTACCTGAAGAAAAAGTTTCCTTTGGGCTCTATGCACTTTCTGTGTCATCTTTAACAGTAGCAAGAATAAGAAAAGTGTATAACAAATTGGATAGCAAAGCAATTGCAAAACAGGTAAGTTGTGTGTATGTATATACCAATTGGGATTGGAATTAGGATATACAGGCCCAGATTCTCAAAGGAGATACGACGGCGTATCTCCAGATACGCCATCGTATTTGAGTCTGAGCCGTCGTATCTATGCGCCTGATTCATAGAATCAGTTACGCATAGATTTGTATTAGATCCGACCGGCGTAAGTCTCTTACGCCGTCGGATCTTAACTGCATATTTACGCTGGCCGCTAGGGGCGTGTACGCTGATTTACGCCTAGAAATATGTAAATCAGCTAGATACGCAAATTCACGAAAGTACGCCCGGCCGACGCAGTACAGATACGCCGTTTACGTTAGGCTTTTCCTGGCGTAAAGTTACCCCTGCTATATGAGGCGTACATGCGGCGTACCAATGTTAAGTATGGACGTCGTTCCGGCGTCGAATTTTGAATATTTTACGTTGTTTGCGTAAGTCGTCCGTGAATGGGGCTGGACGTAATTTACGTTCCCGTCGAAACCAATACATCCTTGCGGCGTACTTTGGAGCAATGCACACTGGGATATGTCCACAGACGGCGCATGCGCCGTTCGTTAAAAACGTCAATCACGTCAGGTCACATAACATTTACATAAAACGCGCCCCCCGTTCTACATTTGAATTAGGTGGGCTTACGCCGGCCTATTTACGCTACGCCGCCGCAACTTGCGGAGCAAGTGCTTTGAGAATACTGCACTTGCCCGTCTAAGGCCCCATACACACGATAGAATCTATCCGCAGATAAATCCCATCGAATGGGTTTCAGCGGATAGATTCTATGGTGTGTACACTCCGGCGGATATTTATCCGCGGATATTTCCGAATTCCAGCAGATAAATATTTGTCGACATGCACAGAATATCTATCTGCTGGAATCGGATCCCACGGATGGATCCGCTCGTCTGTACAGACTCACCGGATCCATCCGTCCAAAGGGATTCCCCGCACGCGTCGTAATGATTTGACGCATGCGTGGAATTCCTTATATGACAGCGTCGCGCCCGTCGCCGCGTCATAATCGCGGCGACGGCGCGACACGTCATCGCCAGAGGATTTCGGCGCGGATTTCAATGCGATGGTGTGTACACGCCATCGCATAGAAATCTGCTGAAATCCTCGAGAGGATTTATCCGCGGATACGGTCCGCTGGACCGTATCCGCGGATAAATCCTCTCGTGTGTATGGGGCCTTAGTTGCGGAGGCGTATCGTAAATAGGATACGCTACGCCGGAACAAAGATACGCTCTTCTACGAGAATCTGGCCCTTAATGTTTTACTTTAAATTTTTGGAAAATTGTTTCTAAACCTGCCTTTTTAAACCTATTTTTGAGCAGATTTTTTGGGGGGAATTTTCCAACAGAATTTATACAGTGTATACATATTATTTTTTTTTTTTTTTTAAGGATTAGGTTTAACATTAGGCCTGACCTTTGAACAATGTTTTATATAGAAAATTAAAGTTGTTTTTGTAGTAGTAGTATTAATATTTAACGTTTCTTTTTTGAGTAAGGACTGAGATGATCTGCATAGCACACAAGTTTGGCTTATAATATAACTAGTATAACTGGTACAACTAACTGACTTTTGGATAACCTGCAACTAAACTCTCAAAAATAAACTTTTCTATAATAGACACCTTAGATAATGTGCTAACTTTCTAGAAAAAAAACAGGCAAGGTAAAACGGGTGACGTGATTGGTTACCACATCAACACAGAGCTTGGCAGCAGTGCAGATGAGAAAGAAAGCCCTGACCCTCGGCTTGCTGATGCGCCTCTAAGGCCGGGTACTAACGAGCAAACATGTACGGTGAAACCGGTCCGTCGGACCATTTTCACCGTACATGCCTGCCAGAGGGCTTCTGTACGATGGTTGTACTAACCATCGTACAGAAGTCCGCGTGTAAACATTACGCGGGGCGTGTCCGGGCCTGCCATTTAAAGGCTTCCACGCATGCGACGAAGTCATTCGACGCATGCGAGGGACGGCGGACATGTACGGTAGGTCTGTACTGACGACCGTACATGTCCGAGCGGGCAGGATTCCAGCGGACGGTTTTAAAACACGTCCAGGAATATTTGTCTGCTGGGAAAAGGCCCGGCGGGCAAATGTTTGCTGGAATTCGGCCCGCTCGCGCCTACACACGACCGAACATGTATGCTGAAACTGGTCCGCGGACCAGTTTCAGCATACATGTTTGGTCGTGTGTACGGGGCCTAAGTGTAGCAATATGGTTACATTTAATGAAGGTACAACATTTAGCAACTCGCATTGTTGATGATTATAGAGGCACATCTAAGTATGCAGGCAACCGGGGTAAAGCTGTCCACATAGACCATCACCTGCACCACCTTCTCTCACCGCTGTTAGTCTGCAGTCGTGACTGGAAGACTACCCTGCAGTAGAGCTATCTGAAAGCGAGGCTTGAACCACTCGTGGAGTACAGTCTGGAAGGGATGACATCGATGGTGGTGAGGAGGACGATCTATGTGGACAGCTTTACCCTGAATGCCTGCATACTTGCATATGTCGGTTTTAATCATCAACCATGTGAGTTGCTAAATGTTGTACCTTCATTAAATGTAACCATATTGCTACACTTAGAGGCGCCTTTCTTCTCTTTTATACTGAGTTGTGACATCAAGACATTGCTTGTATAAATCAAGTCAAAATTTTGTAAAAAAATTTAGCTGGTCTTGCAAAATGCTCTCAAACCAAGTTACTCTCAAACCAAGGTTTTACTGTATAAAGGAATATGCTAGTAGGTGGGGGACTCTTTAATTTGATATTTTCTAAGAATTGAATCTTTTGACTTTGAGAAAGCCTCATCATAGATAAAATCCAGGGTTTACCATTGCTTATGTCTCCTTCTCTGAAAGCACTAGTTACCTAGCTAGCTTCAATATATTTAGAGATTCGGAACCTACCTGCAGATAAGGCATGTCAGAGTGAATTCACTGAAATAGCTTGATGGCTAGGGTGTTGGTACTTTCAGAATGAGAGTTCATTAATGATAGCTATTGATCACCTTTAATACAATTCTATTCTATTTAATAATTACATTTGGCTTAAACCAATAAGCTTATTTTTTATTTGTTATATGTAGCTGGCCATATCCTCTCATGAAAATGCTACCCCAGTGAAACTGCTACACAATTCAGCTGGACACTTGAATGGACCAGCTCGGACCATAGGAGCAGCACTCATTGGCTACCTAGGTAATGTTAATTTCTTTCTCATGGTGGGGTTCTTGCTAGTTCTGGGTAGTGTATAAAAATGTGGAGGGAAAGAATAATGAAGACATTTACTGTACTACCATGTACCCTGTTTCCCCAAAAATAAGACCTACCCTGAAAATAAGACCTAGCGTTATTTTCCAGGAGGGATGCAATATAAGCCCTACCCCGTAAATAAGCCCTAGTTAAAAATGCTTGTAAAATCCTATAATCCACTCTATTACAGTAGTATATGATGTACAATGTGTGTGTTTCTGTAATATAATTGTGGGGAAGAGAGGTCCGGCGGGTCACAGAAGCGCAGAATGGCGCTATAACAAAGGTATTTGGCACAATTATATCACAGGAACACTCACATTGTACATGATATAATACAGTAATAGAGTGGATTATAGGATTTTACAAGCATGGTAACTCTGGAGATTCCTGGCAGGCAGGGAGGGAGAGGGGGAGAGAAGACAGCACATTGCATGGTAAGACCTACCCCGAAAATAAGCCCTACTGTGTCTTTTGTTGCCCAAATTAATATAAGACACGGGCTTATTTTCGGGGAAACACGGGTAGTACTTTCTGGTTTGGGCTTGAATACTTACTATGGTCATATTTCCAAAATGGCCTTTACTGGTCTAGAGAAAAGCTTTCCTCCAAATTTGTGCGGCCAGATGCGTGCATTAAATTGCCTTGCATTTTTTACAATGACTGTGGATTTTCTGGTCTGGTTTTAAGTATACAGTTCATTCTGTAGTCAGAAGCTACGTGACAGGTTTTCAGAAAACAAATCGCATACCTCACATAATATACAAATCATTCACATTATTACAGTGGTCATCAACCCTGTCCTCAGGGCCCACTAACAGGCCAGGTTTGCAAGATAACTGAAATACATCACAGCTGATATCATTTGCTGCTCGGTGATTGCAGCATTCTAGTCTGCATCTCCCCAAGGTAATACATACAACCTGGCCTGTTAGTGGGCCCTGAGGACAGGGTTGATGACCACTGATTTATTTACAGTGATCTCCAAACTGTGGCCCTTTGCTTGCCTTTACCTGGATCTTGGGGCGCTATTCGCACTGATATGAAACGCTATCCTGCCATCTGACACCAACAATGGGGCACCATTTTTTCCACTGACACCAGTAATGGGGCACTACTAGTCCCTATGATATCCACCACTGTTCCTCCCCCTAGTACCAAATGTAGCAATGTTTACTCCTAGTGATTCCACAAATTGTTTTGCTCCCGCTGGTCACAGTCCGTCCCTCCTAAAGTCTGAAGGACAATAAACTGGCCCTTTTGTTTAGAAAGTTTGGAGACCCCTGCTTTATTAAAGGGGTTGTAAAGGTACAATTTGTTTTCCTAAATAGCTTCCTTTACCTTAGTGCATTCCTCCTTCACTTGCCTCATCCTTCGATTTTGCTTTTAAATGTCCTTATTTCTTCTGAGAAATCCTCACTTCCTATTCTTCTGTCGGTAACTACACACCGTAATGCAAGGCTTTCTCCCTGGTGTGGAGTGTCGTGCTCGCCCCCTCCCTTGGACTACAGGAGAGTCAGGACGCCCACGAACACACAGCTCCTTTCTCTAGCTACAATGTAGAGAGCGTCCTGACTCTCCTGTAGTCCAAGGGAGGGGGCGAGCACGACACTCCACACCAGGGAGAAAGCCTCGCATTACTGTGTGGAGTTACCGACAGGAGAACAGGAAGTGAGGATTTCTCAGAAGAAATGAGGACATTTAAAAGCAAAATGGAAGGATGAGATAAGTGAAGGAGGACTGCACTAAGGTAAAGGAAGCTATTTAGGAAAAAAAAATTACCTTTACAACCCCTTTAAATGAAATAGGCATGCTGCTTGATCAAAATGTGTTTGCATTATGAATCAGTAAACAAGGTGTTTAAGGAATTTCTTCAGACCTCTTGATATGGAAAACAGTTCACAGCAGTTTTCCATTTTACAGTATGCGTTATTCATTTTTTGGGACAGTTATGGAAGTGATTAACCCATTAAGTGGATTAGTACTCTTAGATAAGAATCTTTGGATAAAAACATGTGTTTAAACTGCTACTTGTATGTTCTAAAAGTGTGTGTGTGTGTGTATATGTATGTGTGTGTGTGTGTGTGTATATATATATATATATATATATATATATATATATATATATATATATATATATATATATATATATATATATATATATATATATATATATATATATATACACACACACACACACACACACACACACACACACACACACACACACACACACACACACACACACACACACACACACACACACACACACACACACACACACACACACACACACACACACACACACACACACACATATATATATATATATATATATATATATATATATATATATATATATATATATAATGTGTGTGTGTGTGTGTGTGTGTGTATGTATTATATAATATGAATTTTATTTTATGTATTTTAGGAGTGAGAACGTTTGTCCCAAAACCTGTAGCTACAACCTTGCAATACATTGGAGGAGCAGCTGCCATTCTTGGACTAGTAGCAATGGCATCTGATGTTGAAGGCCTCTATGCAGCAGTCAAGGCTCTTGTGTGCGTAGTAAAAAGCAACCCACTTGCCAGCAAAGAGATGGAAAGGATTAAAGGTTACCAGGTGTGACAAAATATATATATATTTTTTTTAAAACTGAAATAAAGCACCTCAACATGTTTATGCAAACAAAACTAATATTCATAGATCTCAAATAGGACCCCACTATGCTGCTTCAATGATATTTAACCCTACATTGAAAATAATCCATTGGGAATTTGTTTTAATCTGCCTGGTTACTGTGGATGTCTTCATAACTGAAACCTATTTCTTACTAATCATCTGTAGTCTTTCGCTGGAGTTTTTGTAAATAAATAGCATTCCAGTGCTACATTGGTTCTTTGATGGCTTCCCCCTTATTTTATTGCAGCTTACCAATTTGGCTATGGTTTAGTTTTCTTTTTTAAACTTTTTCTTCTTTTATCTAGTGAACTGGCAACCAAGTCTTTTTTTGTTTTTCCAGCAGAATGTATCAGTTTACATGTATGAGACAACCCACTTGGCAGGGGTGATTAAAATGATCATCTTTTATTTATTTGTGCAAAACCTTTATCTAAAAGGGAAAATAAACCTTTTGCTATAACTGCTCATAAAGTGTAAGCTGGAGTTTGGCTTCAATTTGGCAAATACATTTAACACATGGTGGAGAAGGATCTGGGGGTTCTGGTAGATCATAAGCTCAATAATAACATGCAATGCCAAGCTGCGATTTCCTAAGCAAGCAAAGTCCTTTCTTGTGTTAAGAGAGGTATGCACTACAGAGAGAGCAATATCATTTTGCCCCTGTTCAAACCATTAGTAAGACCTCATCTGAAATATGCAGTTCAATTTTGGGCTCCAGTTCTCAAAAAGGATATCAGGGAACTGGAGAAAGTGCAGAGAAGAGCAACCAAACTGATAAGAGGCATGGAGGAGCTCAGCTATGAGGAAAGATTAGAGGAACTGAATTTATTTTCTCTTGAGAAGAAAAGATTATGGGGTGGGGGGGATATGATCAACATGTACAAATCCATAAGGTTTCCATATAGTGAACTTGGTGTTGGGTTATTCACTTTATGGTCAACACAGTGGACAAGGGGGTACTGTTTACGAAGAAAGGCCTGGATTCTTTCCTAAGTGCACACAATATAACTGGGTACTAACATTTTATAGGTAAAGTTGATCCAGGGAAAATCTGATTGCTTCTTGGTTAGGAAGGAAGAATTGTCCCTGCTGTAACATATTGGATCATGCTTTGCTGGGATTTTTTTCCTTCCTCTGGATCAACTGTGGGTATAGGATTGGGTATATGGCATTGTTCGATATTATTTTTTATATATTTTTATTGAACTAGATGGACTTGTGTATTTTATAGTTGGGGGGGGGGGGATAAAACCATTTCTCCTTTTTCTTCTTTGGTGGTCGGTATCATCTGAAAAGTAAATCCTTCATGTAGTGATCACATCCTAGTATTAGCTTTTACTGAAGTAGTCACATAATACAATAGGCAGGGCCTGTACTAAAGGGCTTCATTTTTCGGGGTTGTCTAGGGATGCATGGTATCTAAATGTGGCTCTGCAATAATGTTCACTAATCTTGTCCATGTAAAGGGTGCTCCTTACAGTCACATTAGGCTCTGTAAACTAAAGCTTACATTTAGCAAACTGAATTAAATTCACTTTACTTATTTTAAAGTGAACCTGTGCTTTTGTCTATGCAGGGCAAAGCAATAGGTTCACTTTGATAGTGACCCCACCAGGAGCCTATATTTACCTTTTTGCTTCATTGGCCCACTGCTCTGTTTGGCATATGGAGCAAGAAAAAGAAGCGGCCATGTGTGGGCTCCAAATCACGACTTGGAGCTTACACAGGGTTGAACTCTCCTACCTGACAGCGTTGAAAGTCTAAGTGACCAGTTGGTAAATAACACCTGGGAGCAAAAGAAGTGATATACTTGCTCCTGAAATTTTGGAAGTACTTAGTATTTCTCCTGGAGAAGGGGTACTTAAAGCGGTTGTAAACCCATCGATGTAACACTTAAAAAAACTGTTAACATTCCTGGCATGCCGGGAATGCTAACTGCACATTGGTTGTGCTCTCAACCAAACTGTCAAACCATCCAATGGCTGGTGTCATAACTGATCACATGTGCAGCTTCATGGCAGTTGAAGATTGAACAAAGGCCAAGATGGCAGCTTCCTTGGCTGAAAAAGATAGGAGGGTTTACAACCGCTTTAAAGTAATGTTGTAGTTTTTTCCCCTATTCATACGTACCTCGGTGGATGGAGCATCAGACTGATGCTGCATATGTCCCCCGGCATCTCTGCACTGAGAACCAAGCTACCAAACACCACCGATGGCTCGGTTCTCACTCTCTCCTGAGCAGAGCTTCTGCTCTACTTGGCGCTCAGTGGAGGGGCGGGGAGCGGCTGTCTCAGCAGCACGCTGAGACAGCCAGCAATCAGGGCAGCTGGCGAATCCAGACTTGGTGTCACGATGACGCGCTGCCCTGACTGATGGCAGTGACGTCAGCGGAGAGCGGACTTGCTCCCTGCTGAAAACGGGTCAAAGGAGAGCAAAATGAATTTCACTCCTGTGACCCAGAGGAGAAGCCCAGCCTAAAAAGCTCAAACTGGACTTCCTCTTTTAAGCATTATTAATCACAGAGATTCTCAAATGTATTAAAAGAATAATTGAAGGTCTAACCGCAGAGTAGTTCTTTGCATTTTGTCTCGTGGTATATGATCCAGCCTATTAACAATATAATTTGTATTCTTTTTCATAAACTATTAATGTTTTTCTATGGTGTTCTGGCTAGTTCTGCTGCAAAAATAGTTCTGTTATGCCGCGTGTACACGATCGGTTCGTCTGATGAAAACCATCCCGTTTTCATCGGACGAACCGATTGTGTGATGCTCAGATGCTCTGAATCAAGTCAACGCATGTTCGGAAGCATTGAACTTAATTTTTCTCAGCACGTTGTAGTGTTTTACGTCACTGCGCTCTGACACAAACGTTTTTTTTAACTGATGGTGTGTAGGCAAGACTGATGAAAGTCAGCTTCATCGGATATCTGATGAAAAAATCCATCGGCCCGTTTTCATCGGATGAACCGATCATGTGTACAGGGCATTACCCATGAACATGAGATATCATCTGACATCTAGCCTGATCAGATGATCATCTGTTTGTAGGTGACCACACACTAGAACAGCTGATCACCCACTACTGGGGGGGAAGATTTAATAGGACAGCTTGAAAACCTTTCCGGATAGCCATTGTTCCACTCTGATCAGATGGATAGGTTTGCCCTCCTCTCAGTTCCATGTTTTTGGATGTCATTTCTCTTATCTTCATTTTTAATGTATTCTTTGGTGAACATTTTACAAGGCAAAAGAGAACAGCAGTAATGTTAATAGTAATATGTGATCTAAGTTCTCATCTACAAGGTCAATAGCACACATCTGTCAGACATTTTTAATTAGACATATAGGAACGACAAAGAAATTTTTTTTTTTTTTTTTTTTGATAGATTAGTACAGATTCATTTGTCTTACAGAAATAATAAAATAACTATGGCTATAGTTTATTACCAGCACCCTACATGGCGTGCAATATGCAAACGCCCCTCCTTTACCAGGAGCTAGATGACTAGATATGATTCAGCTAGATAAATGGCTTAGTAAGGTGAATAAATATTCATTAAGACATGCAAGATTTGCATCTTACATCAGGTAGTTTTATCCTCAAGGCAGCACACATTCATCATACATTTTGACAAGCTTTGTGATTTGCTGTCTGTGCTCATAGGATGGAAATGTTCATTTAACAAACTGCGGCTGAAAGTGTCACTAGGACGATATGAGTGTTTTCAAGGTTATTCCTATTAAGGTTAATTGGGTTCACTCAATATGTCACATAGATATTTGCTTGGTGACGTTGGGTAGCATAAACAAAATTGCACTTTTAATAAAAGCTATATGTTCTCATTATGTACTGAAATAAACTATAACCTCTTGTCAAAAAAGGGAAATTCTAGACTTCATTTTACTATTCGCAAAAAAAAGTTTGATATGTTTATATTGCTGCACTATGAATTATCCTATTAGAAAATTGTCAGTGATAAACGCGCACGTACACCCCCTACTGAGTTTAGTTTAGCTAGTAGATTATTAATTAAAACATTTCATAACGTTAAGCACAAGAGCACCCCTTTATCATTTTCTACAACAATGTAATTATATCTGTTTGCTCATAGGATCTTGGCTGTAGCTTATATTTAATCAAACATCAGGTTCCTATGCAAATTCAAAAGTTATCTGATATTATGTACCGGTATTATCTACTTAAAGCAGAGGTTTACCCTAAAAACATGTATATAACATTATATTCTGCATACTTCCAACATTTACATTATGCTTTTTTTTTTTTTTTTTGCTGTACATACCCTATTATTGCTATTTTACACCCGGCTTCCGGGTGCTCACTCCCGCGGGAGTAGGCGTTCCTATGCAGAGGCACAGTGTCATGTGGGACTTCACCCAGATGATTGACGTCTTGAGAAAAACTTCCCCCCCTGGCTGATAAGGCGCATCACGAGTTTACAAAAGTAGCCGAACTGCGAGTCGGCTCTATACGGCGCCTGCGCAGTCAGCTCTACACGGCTCCTAGTCGATGCGCATGCGCCGTATAGAGCCGACTCGCAGTTCGGCTACTTTCAGAAACTCATGACGCTGCGCCTCTGCATAGGAACGCCTACTGTTTTTAGGGTGAACCTCTGCTTTAATATTCTTATCTCTTCATACTCTAAATTATTTTCCATACACCCATTACAGTGGTGCATGATAAATATCAAAATTCTATTTTTTTTTGTGACTAATCGCTTTTAATTGGATATATAGATATGATATATATATATATATATATATATATATATATATATATATAGCCACATAAATTATTTTATTTACATCGGTGTTTGATATAGTTCTAACTTGCTTGTTAATGTCCATCCTTTTTGGTTTTAGGTTTACTTTTAAACGTAAACTTGCACAAATAATGTTTTTGGCACTTTGGTCATAATTTAGCACATCCAGGCTCATGCATCTCTACCCGACGATTTACTTTTTACCTATTCATTGCAATTCCTCACACACCAGTCTTGACACTAGTCTAGTTATATTCATATGGATCATAAATGTTTTAATTGAAGAGGGTGTAGTTATGGCATTTTTTTTTTTTTTTTCAAAAGACGACATCATTTTACAGGATTTATATAGCACCAACAGTTTGTGCAGCGCTTTACAAAATGAAGGCAGACATTAGTTACAATAAAATTTGATACAAGAAGAATCAGAGGGCCCTGCACATTAGCGCTTACAATCTAAGAGGGAGGGTCAAGTGGTACAGAGGGTAACAAATGTGGGGGATAAGCTGATGGAGAAAGTAAAAACCCAGTGTATTGGTTAGAAGCAGGATAGGCTTCTTTTTAAAGAGTAACATTTTCAAAATTTGTCTAAAGCTGGATAGATTTGGAGATAGTGGGACCGTTTGGGGTAGAGAGTTCCATAGGATGGGAGAAGTCCTGGAGGCGAGCATGGGAGGAGGTAACAAGGGAGCTTGAGAGAAGGAGGTCTTGGGAGAAAAAAAAAACATTTTGGTTGATATTTTGGGGCAGAGTTGTGGATGGCTTTGTAAGTTATTGTTGGTACTTTGAATTTTATTAATTCAGGGGAAGTCAAGGGAGGGATTGGCAGAGAGGGGTAGCAGGCACTGAAAGGTTGGTAAGGTGGATGGGTCTGGCAGTAGCATTCATGATGGACTGAAGGGCGGATGGCCTATGTAGAGGTAATCCAATGAGGCAGTAGTTGAGGTGAGAGATACCCAGCGAGTGATTTAGTAGCTTTGTGGTTTTTGTGGACAGTGATTGGATGTGGGCCCGAAAGGACAGTTCAGAGTCCAGGGTTACCCCTAGCACCCTGGCATGTGGGGACAGACTGATAGTTCTGCCATTGATATTTACAGAGAAGTCGGGGGAAGAGGCATGTGGAGTAAGAAATATTATAAGCTCAGTGTTGGCTAGATTGAGTTTGAGGAAGTGGTGTGACATCCAATCTATGTCTGTTAGTAAGTCAGTGATAGGTGATGAAACTGATGGGGTGAGCTGCACATTTATTCCTGCTGTTTAAAGTAAATGTAATTCAAATTGTATAAATGTACCTAGTATGTGTAATATATTATATAGGATTTATATTGTGCCAACAGTTTGCACAGTGCTTTACAATATAAAGGATACATACAGTATATAGCACATTCATCCCTCCTGCTCAATTTTTTTTTAAAAGTGGTTGTGTGTGTGTGTATGTGCATTTATAAAATCCATACTTGGGTTTCTTTTTCTATTTTGTCATCGTAGCTTCTGGCAATGTTGCTGAAGAAAAAAAGAGGACTTCTCAACAGCCACATTTTACATCTCACCTTTTCCCTGGTGGGAACAGTGGACAGTGGTCATGAGACTTCCATTATCCCCAACTCAACTGCCTTTCAAGATTTATTATGTGACTTTGAGGTAGGTGGCTAGCAAGAGACTGTATAATTTTGATGAAAGCTGGCACCATGGTACAAAGAAAAAACAACATTTGTGGTAAAAAACAGCTTTATAGTGTCAGGTATCAGGCTTGGAGACCAGTAGCTATAGCAGTAGAGAGGGTCACACCAACCAGTAGGCTAAGTACACAAGCAGATCACCCTGGTGAATGATGCAATATCACACAGGGGTGGGTTTTAACCACTAACTGGTCTTCAATAGAGCGCCTGATGGTGGCGATTGGTTTCACTGCATGTTAGTACCAGGTCGCGGTCCTCAGGATTGCTCCACCAGGAGTTGAACAAGCTGGGGTCTGGTGGCAGATGGAACAGGTAGGAGTCGAGCAGAGATGTAGGGGAAGGGGAAGCGTAGTTGGGGGAACAAGCCAAAGCTTGGTAACAATAGGTTGTGAAGATACAGATGGCAGCAGAAGTAAACAAGACACAAAGCAAAGTTGTTCTTTCTGTTGTGGCCAGTACAGAAAGTAGCGAACAATCTGCCCAATTGGGACAGACCTCAATTAACCCTTTCTTAGTCTGGAAACTAAATTCTGATGTGCCAATTATAATAAATTATACACCATGATATTTTACTTAATACCCATTACGGTAGTTTTTTTTACACCAATCAGTAATTACAACTTGTTGACCTTAATAATCTGAGTGCATGGAAATCACTTTGTTAGAGCACTTGTGGTGACATACCATTATAATACAGAATCACTGAGGTGTACAATTTGTCTTTATTTTCTAAGGCCCGGATTCACATACATCGGAGCATATTTATGCCAGGATAGCGTATCGATTTTACGCTACGCCGGCGCAGCGCACAAATGCAAGCACTGGATTCACAAAGCACTTGCTCCCACTCGCTGTTAAAGATATGCTGGGTTTCCTCTGCGTAAGCCAGCGTAGGTGGAAGTGGGCGTGAGCCATGCTAATGAGGCGTGACCCCATGTAAATGATGGACTGAGCGTCATAAAGATACGAATAACGCACGACGCATCCCAGTGCGCATGCTCAGAATCACGTCAAAGCAACTGCCTAATATACGTCGAATCACTGCCTACGACGTGAACGTAACCTACGCCTAGCCCTATTCACGTACTACGTAAACGACATAAAATACAACGGCTGTGTTCCCTGGTCCATACCTTTGCATGAGTTGCGCCTCCTATATGAGGAATAACTTTACGCAGGACGTACGCCTTACGCAAACCGTGTATATTATGCGCCGGGCGCAACTACGTGAATCGGCGTATCTCCCTCATTTGCATATGTGCCTAGAAAATCTATGGGAGCGGCAAATGCGCCTAACGTAAATATGCGCTCACGATACGACGGCGTAGGAAAGTTACGTCGGTCGTAGGAAGCCTGTTTTCAGGCGTATCTCAGTTTATGGGCACGGCGCATAGATACGACGGCGCATAGATAGACTTACACGGCGTATCCCGAGATACGTCGGCGTAAGTGCTTTGTGAATCCGGGCCTAAGTGGATACTGTACTGCATGAAAATCCAACACTGCATTTTAATTTTTTGTGTGTTTTGTGACATGTTTTTATTTCTTAGGTCTGGCTCCATGCACCATACGAGCTTCATCTTTCCCTGTTTGAGCATTTTATTGAGCTTCTCACAGAATCAAGGTAGGAAAGGAAAAATACAAGGTGTTACTATGATATACATTTTTCACTGTACCATATACACCACTGTGTACAAGTTTCTCTTATTTTCTCTGTTCTGGACTCTTAAATGTACCTTTTTAAAAGCATTAAAAGTTTTATATCGGTTTAAGTGCAAAAATATCTGTTGATCATCTCTTTAAACTACAGAATGATTCGTTTTTATGTTCCAGAGATGAAAGAATGGGTGGATCTGAGTAGAGTTTAGCAAAATAATCAGTATTCTATAGTTGCAGGATCTTTAAAGCAATAGAATGGCAAATGCGCAAGTATTGCAGAGATATGATGAGTGTGTGTGTGTGTGTGTATATATATGTGTGTGTGTATGTATGTATATGTGTGTGTGTGTGTGTGTGTATATATATATGTGTGTATATATATATATATATATATATATATATATATATATATATATATATATATATATATATATATATATATATATATAAATTATTATTTTTTTGTCTTGACATATATTTTAAAACAGGAGCATACACAAGCTATCAAATGGCAATACCATGCAACACAGATTTCCTCTAATGCATACAATAGAGCTGTAAACCAGAGCTATACAATGGTGTAAAGCTAGAAAATGATGCTGTACCTGTAGATATTATTTAGGATGTTTATATTTGCCATATATCTTGTTTCAGCGAGGCTTCAAAGAATGCAAAGCTCATGAGAGAGTTCCAGTTGATACCCAAATTATTGTTGACTCTGCGAGACATGTCTCTATCCCAACCCAGTATATCTGCCATCAGTAACGTACTGAGTTACCTTCTCCAAGGCTTCCCCAACAGCAATGACCTGCTCAGGTATTCTATTGATGATACCTAGAAAATAAAAATATCATGATTGACTTTTAGTTTGTGGACACATAACACGTCGTTGATGTGCAACGTTAATGTATTCTCTGTTTTGGCTTTTGTGTTGTCAAGGTTTGGCCAGTTCATTTCCTCAACATTACCTACATTTGCTGTTTGTGAGAAGTTTGTTATTATGGAAATAAATAATGAAGAGAAGCTTGAGCCAGGTAAGTGCTTCGCTAATTTTTCTAAAGTTCATAATATCCTTTATATTGAAAAGCACAACGTAGCCTCTTCTTACACTATTGCATTGTACTCATAGACCAAATATAATACATCCTATAACTGTACTAGACATTAGAACAAGATTTTTTTTTTAAATGTACTAGATCATATTATTATATCCTTTAAAAATATATATATATATATATATTTCTGCACTGCAAGTGAACTGTACTGTATGCTGAAAATAGAAGTGCCTGATTGTTATGATTTCTCCATTATGCATTGTGTTTCAAAGTGTTTTTATATGCTGGTTCAACAACCAGATCCTACTGTCATATAAAAGTCCTTCATTTATCAGCACTTCAAAGGTGTTACACAAAGTAACACAATATTTTTATTTTAATACAGTATTTGGACTTTCCAGACACCCTTTGATTGTCCACATGGCTACCGAGTAATTTCCATGATTTTTTTTTCATTTTACATGTAGGGATAGCATTACTATAATAATAATGAAAAAAAAACTAAAATGCTTTACGTCTAAAAAGGGGTTTTCTAATATATCACATCTTACCACCAAAAAATGGGGAAAACGTATTGACTCGCGTATAAGCCTGGGTGTCCATGTCCATGTGCATGCCTCACTGTGTCCATGTGCATGCCTCACTGTGCCCATGCCTCACTGTGCCCTTGCCTAGACTGACGTTTAACATGGGAGTCTATAGAAGGGTGTATGTTGTGATGTGTCTTTTGTGCTACTGATGAGTAAATAACAGTGACTAGAAGCTATGTGCTAATTAGCTGCAAAATCTGTTAGTGTTCACCTTACACGTACGTAGTAAAAATATATATAAAAGTGATCTTGCGCTATAGAAATACAACCCACATGCAAACTGCAATAAATATAAAGTGCTAAGGAAATAAATCCAAAGGGACTCAAAGTGCAATAATGGTGAAATCTGACACCTCCAATTATGTGCCAGAAGATCAATGAATCAATAAAAGATCAATCAAAAAATGGAAGACAGTGATCAATCTAGTGCAAAGATACAATGTGCAATAGATAAAATATGTGCAAATAGTGCAAGTTAGTTCAATATTGCAATCTTAATAGATGGGTGAATGTTCAGTCCTGAGAAGTCCCATACAATGGGTAAAAATTGGGAATCCAATCCTCAAATGCTTCAAAAACGTTGTAGCAATATTTTTCCCATCCGTAGTATGTCCTCAATTGGAGTATTGAACCATAGTGGGAATCCTACACCGGTCTCCCAGAACTCTTACCTCTAATATATATAATAAGGCACATCAGCTTTCCCAACTCTCCTCTGCTATTTTCTACTGGCGTTCCTGTTAAGTAGCATCCTCTATCTCTATCTCTCACCACAATCTGAGGATGGTAGCTTTCCTAAAAGGAAAAAACGGGGTGGGGGAGCTTCAGCCAGTACCCAGATGAAAAGCAAGGGATAGAAAAGCTTCCAATAGTGTAGTATTCTCGATAATTCTCGGCGGAATTCAAATTGGGCGGGTAGGGGGCGTGTTTCATTTAAATGAAGCGTGTCCCTGCGCCGAACGAACTGCGCATGCGCCATCCGTAAAAACTCCCAGGGTGCATTGCTCCAAATGACGTCGCAAGGACGTCATTGTTTTCAACGTGAACGTAAATGGCGTCCAGCCCAATTCACGGACGACTTACGCAAACAACGTAAAAATTTTAAAATTGGACGCGGGAACGACGGCCATACTTAACATTGAGTACGCCACCATATAGCAACTTTAATTATACGCCGGAAAAAGCCAAACGGAAACTACGTAAAAAAATGCGACGGCCGGTCGTACGTTCGGGGATCGTTGGAAATAGCTAATTTGCATACTCGACGTGGATTACGGCATGAACCCCACCTAATGGACGCCGAAAAATTGTATCCAAGATCCAACGGCGTACGAAGACGTACGCCTGTCGGATCTAATACAGATGCCGTCGTATCTTGTTTTGTGGATACCAAAACAAAGATACGACAAGCAAAATTCGAAATTACGCGGCGTATAAAGAGATACGCCGCATAATTTCTTTGAGGATCTGCCCCAACATCTTTATTTGTACATGATAAAAGATTTACCACACAGCTATGGCATATTAAAAAAAGATCTTGAACAGTATATACAACATGTTCATATAAGTATCTAGATCGCATATCTTGTACTTACAGTTATAATCAGCTGTAAAAGTTGTAATTTCACAGTGAGTCTATCAACTGACAACATCCAATGTGTTTCAAACGGTGACTGTTAATACGTTCTTCAACAGGAAATATAGTACCATACTGAAGAAAAATAATATCATAACGAGCCAAAATATGCTATATTATACAACATAGCCTGTAATATTGCACAGAAAAATACAGTGATGACAAGTAATAAGGCCGAGCAGCGGCCTGTGTTTATGGGAGGAGCCCGGGGAGCCTATATAATCTCCTCGCCTCCCTCCGGGCTCCGTCGGCTTCCTGTCTCAGCACGAGACTTCCGGCGCACTTCGATTGCGTCATCCCTCGCAGCCGCCGCATCCGCATCCGCGCCATCCGCGCCATCCAATCCATCCAGCGACCTCCGCAGACACCGGGGCGTCCCTCGGTTATCGTCCGACCGCCGCAAGGTTGGCTCTGCTCTCCCGGCTCCCGAGCCCCTTCCCACCGCGGGCTCACCATTCATTTCAGCCCCCACCGCACCAACGTATCCCACATACTGGCAGACCCCAGGCATTTCAACATGCCGGTACATACACCTTACCCGCTCCTTGCACTGTCTACTCACTGTCACAAACGCCCACGCACTTTCGTCACACCACACATGTCTACACTCCTTACTCTCAGTTTAAACCCATAAATGTATATTCATAATGCTTACCACAGCAGATGTATTACCATAAGTATTTTTCTGCAGTGTTACTGCTTAACTCTAAAACTGATCACTGACAATGCAAACTGAAATATTCTTGTAGTCACAGATTCATTAAGCAACAGCAAAAACTGTGATTACAATGCCCAACCGCATCTTGTGCAGTCCGCCCCATACCTATCAATATTTTCCTTACCCTGCATACCGAACTGTAGTCCACTTGTTGTCACATGCCTCACATACGTGCACCGATCCGTTGGCACAGCTACAACTAGCTCCCCTTTGGTATTCATGTCATTAAACTGTTTTTTATTTTATTTATTTATTTATTTATTTATTTTTATTTTCTTGTTTGTTTATTTGTGTTTTGCCATTTTTTCTTTTTCTTTCTCCTTTTCTTCCCCTGGTTTATTGTAAAAAAAAAAAAAAAAAAAACTCTACCTTAGAAGACCAACTTGCAGCTTCTCCAGTTCACCGACCTCCCAGCCCCACGGCTTTCTCAGTCCCCAACACATGGTATACCGTGCACCACATTGGGAACACACGTATACCCAGCACTGCATCCCCTGCCATAGTACCCATTGCTGTACACCTTTCCGATGCTCGGTCACGCACAAGCACTCACGCCACTATTTTTCATGCGGTGCATCATCAGGCTTCTCCAGTCACCCCATCCATTGTTCCCTCCATTTTGCTTCACAGCAATTCCAGACACACCCCACTCGCCTCCAAATCATGCCTCACACAGCCTGCGCTCCCCACGCATCACACCCACACGCATACCAGCCGCGGCACCCCCGATCAGTAGCGACCTCACTCCCAGCTCATGCTCCACAGCTCCGCAGTCGCCAACAACATGACAACACATTGTTACGCCTCTCTCATGGGACGTTCCCTCACTTGCCCACCTGCAGTACGTCTTGGGGGTACACAAACACCTTCTCAGCTGCAGCTTCACCCCATTCCACATGTGGCCAAATCCGCCGTGGCCCCCCCCCCCTTTTCAGTACATGCTCCAGAGCCCGGTAGTCACCCACAACCACAGTGCACCGGTTCATGCCTCTGTCATGGGTCATTTCAGCTACTCGCCCTACCACAAACATGCCCCGGCAAGACCACACACATCCTCACACACATTCCGGACCCAAACAGGCCCCTCTCTTCTTAGCCCCATTTCAGCACATGCTCCAGAGTTTCGCATCTCTGCCATGGGAATTTCTGTCACTCATTTACTTGACACAAGTCCAGATCTCAACCCCTGCACGTTCCCGCTGGCAGGCTTGCCTCGAACGTTCCCCAACAGTGTCACCCTCATTTCGGCACATGCTCCAGAGCCCCCGCGTTGTCAGCCACACCCGCAACGCACCGCTTCAGGCCTCTGTCATGGGACATTTCGGCCACCAAGCCATCGCCGCCTCACCCCCTTCGTCGGTCGCTTACAACATTCGAGCTTATCTAGCCCCCGTCCTGATGTATTATCATTTCTCCACAGGTCAGTCAAGCTCGCCAGCTTCCCCTGCACACCAGGTTCAGTAATTTTACAGGTAAAAAAAAAAAAAAAAAGGTGGATCCCCCATCCCCGGCACGACACGGAAACAACCCGTTTTATCTCACCCCTGCAGGTTCCTGCTCGTCCCACCTCGACCTCCTAGACAAAACTCCGTACCCAGGGCACGATTTACCCTGAGTCATGTCTCAGGACGGCAGCGAAGACCTTTTTGCCCCTTCCTCACCGGCCCCCGCTTCAGAGAGCGGCAGCGCACGCTCCTTCAGGGGATGGACCATCCCCAAGTTAACAGCGGAGTTGAGGCGCAAGCATGTGCCCTTTCCGTCCACAGCCAGGAAGGCAGAACTTTTCAGGCTCCTGTTCCCACCTCCTGCTTCAAACAACTCCCCGCCAGCCTCACCCGGACCAAGCACCCAGCAAACTTCGCTACACTCCATATCCGCCGCCGTGTCCCAACTCCACAACATGGTCGCAACACTCTCCACCACAATTACAGACGTACAGGCGAGAATGATGCTTCTGGAGGCTCGCCCACCTACAGCTTCCCCCGATCCATCCACGCTCACCCCGTCTGCAGTGCAACCGCAAATACCTCCCCCGCTTACACCCACAGGCAAGTGCTCCGTAGTCCTCCCAGCCCACTTGGTTCCTGCCAACATCAGGAAGGACATCCTGGACGGCAAGGACATCAACCTAGCCTCCCTCCTCATCTCGGTACACGACCTAGCCGACAACAAGGCCTATGCCTGGGGAGACGTCTCAGTGGTCCTCAAGGCCAAAGACCCAAGGCTTAACCGTAAACTATCGGTCCCGGAATTTGCCTTGGCCTTTGGCATGCTCAGAGATGTCCTATGCTCCGCCTCCCCCAGTAGGAGGGAAGAGCTGGACCTTTATCTCCACACCATAGTGGATCTGGGCTACAAGTACGGAGGGTTTTCATTCTATGACTACCACCGCTCCTTCTCAGCCAAAGCAGCGGCCAGGCTGCTGCAGTTCCAGACAGCTACAGATTGGAGTCTCATGGACACCGAGCTGTTCTGCCGCCACTTTGCTGGCCTGCGCTCACCATTATGCGCTGTTTGCCAGTCCTCCACTCACACCGCCACCTGGTGCGCCAACACCACCACCAACACCACCTCCAACACTCGCCCGTTCGAACTCCCCTCGACCTCGAGGGCAGCTCCGGGCCTACCGGCCACCCAGCAGACGTCCCAGGCCGACAAGTTCGGGCGCCCAGTACAGACGCTAGGCGGCGCGGCCATCTGCAATAATTTTAACCATGGCTCCTGCAACTTCAGCCAATGCCGTCTGCTCCATGTCTGCCTTACGTGCCATAGAGCGCACCCCAGGACCCTATGCCTAGTCAAGCAACAAAAGAAGACCTGACTAGGCCGCATTAACATCCCCTGGCTGGAGCTCTACCTCACCTCCCACCCCACCCCCTCCCTCACCACCTTCCTCGTCCAAGGCTTCACAGAAGGGTTCCACACAGGCCTCATTTCACTACCCCACACAACGCACAAATGTAGAAACCTGCGCTCAGCCGCCACAGACGAGCAGGCCATAGACCAGCTCTTACAGACAGAGCTAGAGCGAGGCTTCATCATAGGCCCCTTCACCACACCCCCCTTCAGCACCTGGAGAGTCAGCCCTATTGGGCTTGTCAAGGGCAAGTTTTCAAATAAAACACGTTTAGTTTACGATCTGTCTGCGCCTCATTCTTCCCCCACCCCCAGCCTGAACTCCTTGATCCCCTCGGAGGAGTTCTCCCTAAAATACGCGTCTGTAGACATGGCAATCCAAGCCATAATTAAAACCGGCACGGGCACCTGGCTCTCCAAGGCCGACATCTCAGACGCCTTTAAACTCTTGCCTATCCACCCGTCCCTCTGGTGTTGGCATGGCATGAAATGGAGAGAGTCATACTACTTCGCCACCAAGCTGACGTTTGGCTCCAAGTCTAGTCCCTGGCTCTTCGACACCTTCGCACAGACTCTCACCTGGATTCTCGTGCACCAAGCCCATTGTCAACAAGTCATCCACTACTTGGATGACTTTTTGCTAATTTAACAACCCGACACGCCTCCAGGAGACCTCCAAAAGTTGAGACTCGTCTTCAAAAATCTCAACGTCCCCCTCGCAGAACACAAAGTAGAAGGCCCAGCACACTCCATTACCTTCCTCGGAGTTAATCTGGATACCACCTCCATGCAAGCCAGCCTCCCCCCCGACAAACTGACCCGCATCAGGGCAGTCCTCCATAGTTTCACCCAAACGCAGGGCTGCACCAGGAAGCAGCTGCAGTCCCTCCTGGGAATGCTAAACTTTGCAGTAAGGATCATCCCTCAGGGCCGATCCTTCGTGTCACGCCTTCTGGTCTTCCTTTCCCATGCACAGGACCCTGATCAGATTCTCAGGTTGGATACCGCAGCCTTAGCGGACCTCTCGATGTGGGAAGAATTTCTCACCAACCGGAACGGTATATCAATGTTTATACCGTCAGTGTCACCCCTTTCCCCACAAGTAGTGACCGACGCCGCAGCCTCCACAGGTTTTGCAGCTATTTTTGGCCACCACTGGTTCGCAGGACCGTGGCCGCCAGAAATACTAGCGGTCCCGGGCTTCACCCAGACGTCCTCCTTGTTCGAGTTGTACCCAATCGTAGCAGCCGCCCAACTCTGAGGCCACAGCTGGGCTGGACAAATTGTTACCTTCACCACCGACAACCAGGCCACAGCCGACATTATTAACAAGGGCAGGTCCAGGTCTCTTGTTATAATGTCCTTCCTACGTCGGCTAGTGCAACTGTCCTTGCTACACCAATTCAATGTGCATTGTACCTTCCTCCCCGGCAAGTGTAATCTCGCCGCAGACGCCTTGTCCCGCTTTAATTATGCCTCTTTTTTTCAGCAGAAACCCGCAGCCGATCCATCTTCAGCCCCTATCCCTCCTTGGTCTCAACTGACCCTGGACTGACACAGCACCTACAGCAAGCTACCCAGCTGATCAACCAGTCTCTCTCCCGCAATACCCTCAAAGCCTATCACACGGCTTGGGACACCTTTACCAACTTCTTGACGCGCCACTCCGCTAACACCACCCCGAGTGTCAAGCACGTATTGGCCTTCATCTCCTACTGTCACACTTGCCAGTCCCTTTCGTACAACACCATCCGTCTCTACCTGGCTGGCGTCCAGCACTTTCTGGCCTTACACGATCCGGCGAAGCCTTCGCTGTTTACGTCCCACGCAGTCAAAGCTGCCCTACGCGCAGTCCGGAAGCAACAACCAGTTGTCAACGCCAAACGCCTGCCCATTACCAGCACCATATTTAGAGACCTGTCCGCCATCCTCGCCACATCCCCGTTCGGCCTCCTGCCTAGCTTGGTCATACAAGCGGCCATCTACCTAGCGTATTATGGTTTCCTCCGACCCAGCGAGTTTGCCTTCAACAGCCCTGACCGGCCAAGTCCTGCGCAGACGACACTTGGTCCGCCATCAAGACCGCTTCACGCTTCACCTCACTACCACCAAAACACAGCAATCAGGCCCCGGCTTAGACATCGCCATTTACAAGACAGGTAACGCCTGGTGCCCAGTATCCGTTTTGGACCGCCTACTCTTACTTTTGCCAGCCCAATCAGACTCCGCTCCTCTACTCCCTTTTCCGGACAAACCTCTGAACACCAGCCAGTTCATTAAACACGTGAGGATCCTCCTTCGGACTCTGCACCTCAATCCTACCCAGTATTCGGGCCACTCCTTTCGTATCGGAGCAGCCTCAACCGCCTCGCGACACGGGGTCCCCGACCATATCATTAAGAAGCTAGGCAGGTGGAAGTCTGCCTGCTTCGCTAGGTACATTCCTGACCCTCAGGCGGAGATGGCACAAGCCTTCGCCATACTTGCTCACTAATGTTCTGACTCAATAAAACTATAACCCTACCTGAATGTTTTGCCCCCTTATTCTGGCGTACCGTCCGTTAGGGCCAGCGCACACTTCAGGTCCATTGTATGTTGTGAGTCCTAGTCAGTCTGTGTCCATGTCCGTGTCGGCCGTAGGGCTCCGACCATAAGTAATAAGGCCGAGCAGCGGCCTGTGTTTATGGGAGGAGCCCGGGGAGCCTATATAATCTCCTCGCCTCCCTCCGGGCTCCGTCGGCTTCCTGTCTCAGCACGAGACTTCCGGCGCACTTCGCCCACCCCCCCATCCCATTTCACAGGAATTCCCAGGTTCATTCCTCTCCACAACATCTATCATTTAACAGGGTATGCCCCCTTATTCTGGCGTACCGTCCGTTAGGGCCAGCGCACACTTCAGGTCCATTGTATGTTGTGAGTCCTAGTCAGTCTGTGTCCATGTCCGTGTCGGCCGTAGGGCTCCGACCATAAATAATAACTTGCACAATAAGTACATTTGATCTGCCCTTCAAACAATCAAGACCATCCAATAAGTGGACCCACCAGGCAAAAGGATGCTGCCTTTTTTGTATCTTTAAAAAAATATAGATTCTTAATTTTTGTGTGTCTTTTGGTTGTTGTTAAAGCCCCATTAGTGGTTATTTTTGGTTCAAATATTCAGTAGTAGGGATGGTGGCAACCATTACCTGCCGTTGAAGTTGCACTATTCTTGTTAGAAATCTTATTGTAGCCCATTTCATGATTATAAGTCTTAGGCCCCGTACACACCATAGAATCCATCTGCAGATAAATCCCAGCAAATGGGTTTCAGCGGATAGATCCTATGGTGTGTACACGCCAGAGGATCTGTTTCCGCGGATATATCTCCCCTGGGATGGATTCCAGCAGATCTAATATTTGCTGACATGCAGAACATATCCATCTGCTGGAGTCCATCCCAACGGATGGATCCGCTGGTCTGTACAGACTCACCGGATCCATCCGTCCGAAGGGATCCCCCGCATGCGTCGTAATGATTCGACGCATGCGTGGAATTCCTTATATGACAGCGTCGCGCACGTCGCCGCGTCATAATCGCGGCGACGGCGTGACACGTCATCGCCAGAGGATTTCGGCGCGGATTTCAATGCGATGGTGAGTACACTCCATCGCATTAAAATCTGCTGAAATCCTCGAGAGGATTTATCCGCGGAAACGGTCCGCTGGACCGTATTCGCGGATAAATTCTATCGTGTGTATGGGGCCTTAGTGATACTCTACAATCTTATTTAGAGAGGTCCTATGGCAACTACATTGATTTGTAAGAACCAGGTACCCTAAACTGTAAATGTTTTGTTTGGTAGAAAAGGTAAAATCCATACTTCTATCTCCCCTGATTCCCCAACTCCAATTAGTTATTTTCAGCTTGTCATTATGATAGAAGTTAGTTTTTTTTTTTACCCTTTTTTGATTGTTTTAGTAATTTAAGTTAATATTCAGCTAATTCATTTACTTGTTTAATGGCCATCTTTATTATTATGGCTTTAGGAGCAGCCCATACAGAAATCCAAAATTAATCTAAAATTGCATATTTAACATTCATATTTTTATTTATTTTTTTCAAATAAGGATCTGAAGATGACTTTGGAGGACTTGTCTCTGCTAGTCTCATTCTTCTGAGAAACAGACTATTGGATATGTTGCTTAAGCTGCTTTACACCACAAAGGAAAAGACCACCGTGAATCTGCAGTGAGTGTTTATGAATAGTGAAGATTTCCTTGCCATTTCCCAAGCAACGGCTTTTCAGTTTTACTTGGGACAGTCCAGTTCTAAATTAATTTTGATTGGTTACTGTGAGATATAGCAGTTTTATATTTGTGTTGTACATTAAACTTGTGTATAAAATTTAATTTAGCACGATAAAATGTAAATTTATGTAGAGATCAAGATTACTGTTCAACCTTTGTGCGATGTGTAATCCAAAATGAAAATTGCATGTTTTTGCTGGTGGTGCTTTAACAAAAAGCACCATACAGTTCTAGCTTGGTATCTTGCCGCAAGTACCATGCCATTTTTGGGAAGGTTGTTTATGGACGCTTTATGTACTCCTTTGTGGCATTTTAGCTTGCTTTTATGAAACTTAGAGTTGTGACGGGTTTATTTAAAAGAAACTGTGCTGAGAAATAAATAGGCTTCCAATATCTAACCTGCTTCTGAAAATGCTAGTTGGATGTCTGTTACTGCAGTGCTCTCAGAACTTGAGATTCAGTTATTTGTTAAGGTCAGGGTCGGCGGACTCAATATGCACAGCGTTCCTTTGCAGATTTCAAAACCTTGTTTTTTTTTTTTTTAACCCTGGCAAGGATGGCAACTGATGCTCCCTTGTAGGGACCTTTAGCCCAGGTTCACACTGGGCTGCGGGAATGAAGCTGTGTTTGCACAATTTCACTCCTGCGTGTCGGTCCCAATTTCAGCCGCGATTTCAGAGACATCTGTGCAGGTTTCTGCACAGATTTCAATGTAAATCGGTGCAGCCCCGTAGATGTGGCGTCACACCGATTTAAGACCGTGCAATTGCCACCGATTTGACATGTCAAAACGCACCAGTGTGAACCAGGGCTAAGGCAGATTGTCTGTCTACATATTTAGCTCAGTTAACATTAAGGCTGATTACTAAAGAAGTTGAAAATGACCACATGACAATTTGTGTGAAGATTCACTTTATTGGCCAGTCATGTCAAAAGAAAATGCCGGTTTACTTATTTCAACTGCACATGACTGGTTAATTGAAACAAACACATTTTGTTGTGTGCAAATCTTTTGTAAATCATTCTTATTGTCTCTAGGACATGTGATTTACGAATGGAAGGAAAAATCTTTTGTCAGGATACGTTTTTTAAATTCGTACATTTCTTTTGCCTTCTCCTTCCATAAAGAGCTTGTGAAGAACTTGTGAAGACTCTCGGCTTTGATTGGGTAATAATGTTTATGGAAGAACATCTGCACTCCACCACAGTGACAGCAGCCATGAGGATTTTGGTGGTTCTTTTGAGCAATCAGTCGATCCTTATCAAATTCAAGGAAGGAGTTAGTGGAGGAGGATGGCTGGACCAAACCGACTCTGTATTGACCAATAAAATCGGCACTGTGCTAGGTAAAGTCTTTGATTGTAATGTTACAGCTGGTATGACGGGAAAACTCCTATACACCAAAAACAATAAAAAGTAAAAAAAAAACGGAATGAACACTGCTTATGTTTGAACATACTGTAGAAATATGTGAAGACCAGGTTTTATCACATTTAATTTTTCTTTCCTTTCTCTCTCGCGCGCTCTTTCTTTCATTCTCTCTCTCTCTCTCTGTCTCATTCTTTCTCTCTCTCTCTGTCTCTCTCTCTCTCTCTCTCTCTCTCTCTCTCTCTCTCTCTCTCTCTCTCTCTCTCTCTCTCTCTCTCTCTCTCTCTCTCTCTCTCTCTCTCTCTCTCTCTCTCTCTCTCTCTCTCTCTCTCTCTTACTTTCTCACTCTCTCTGTCCACCTCTTTAGCCCTCTTTCTTGCGCTCTCTCTCGTTCTCTATTTTCTCGTATTTCTTGTAGTGTAATTGGTACTTCTAGGTGCGTTTTGCAAACCCTTTATTGTTTTCGTTTGATATTTTTTTTGTTCCACAGTTAGTGCTTACTTTGGATTTTTTCTGGAATATCCTTTCAGAGGTTCTTAACATAGTTAAGCCAGAATTTACCATTTTCTTGGGTGCTGAACCAACATTCATTCCTATTTTCCAGAAAGAGTGCTCCTGAAGTACCAATTGTTGTAGGTTGTTGTTGTGTGTTTTTTTTTTTTTTTTTTTTTTTTAAGGATTTGTTTGTATTTTTTCTATAGGATGCCATTGGCTATCCTTAGATCAATTTTGTCAAGGTCTCTGTTTGTTATTTGAGACCCTCTGTAAGAGGTGTTCCTTTAATCCTTTTGCATTCTCTGTTTAACCTTTCCCTGGATTGTTTGTTGGATGTTTTCTTGTGGTTGACCTTGTGGTTGACCTTTCTCAGCTGGTCTGTTTCTGCAATGGTGTGTAATATTTTGTTGAAGTCTATTGCTGCCTGGTTTACACCTCGTGGGCTTACTCCATCTGTGTTACTTTGGAAGTATTTAAGCAGTTTATTCATGGTTAGGTCTGTCAGTTACATCTCTCTGTTTTGTGGTAGACTGCTTGAGCCATTTAAATGATGGTGGTGGGTTCTAAAGAGAGGTCTGATGGGGATCTTTCTCTCTCTCTTGCGCTCTCTTGCTCTGTCTCTCTTTTTCCTTTTTGTATGCTGTTTTAATCTGCAGGCAACTTGTATCCTTTTCTCACCTGTTCATGCATATTGTAGTTCCTATAACAGCCAAGCAATGTTAGTTTTCCGTTATCGTTTTTGCAGTCTGCAACAAACTCTCCTGTTTGACTTTGCAGGTTTCAATGTTGGAAGGAGTGCTGGCGGCAGATCAACGCTCAGGGAGATTAACCGTGATGCATGTCATTTCCCTGGCTTCCCGGTCCTTCAGTCACTTCTTCCAAAGCACACTAACGTACCTGCCCTTTACTTTCTGCTCATGGCTCTGTTCCTTCAGCAACCAGTCACTGAACTGCCTGAGAACTTGCAGGTCAGTGCACCTGTCATCAGCAACCGAAGTAACCGGGGTTGCCAGGTAGGAATTAACCAGTGAGGCATGTATGTGTTTTGTCACTCTCTTTAGATTAGACAATCTGGTATAATTATTTTAGAGCTCTCTCAAAATCTTTTTCTTTCAATTAGTTTAAAGTTTAGACAAAATACAAATACATAATGTCGATAAAACATATATATTTTTAAAATCCAATTGTCTGTAGCAACTCCAACGCGCAAAATTCCGAGGCATGCTCGGAAACAATTCGACGCATGCTCGGAAGCATTGAACTAAATTTTCTCGCCTCGTTGTAGTGTTTTGTACGTCACCGCGTTCTTGACGGTCGGAAATTCAGAGAACTTTTGTGTGACCGTGTGTATGCAAGCCAAACTTGAGCTGAATTCCGTCGGAAAAACATCCAAGGCTTTTCATGTGTACGGAGCATAATATATTTTCCAGATTGAAAGGTTGTGCAGAGCTGGTCAACAAGTGTAATAAATTGGTTATGTAATTTTTTTCTAAAAACAGACCATGTATCTGCCTACTTGCCTAGTATAGTCATGGGCGCTCAGCCGCGCGGTAAATGGGGTATTTTCCACAATAAAGTTACAAAAGGAGATACACTTTATATTATATAATCTTTTTACAAAACAGATTACATAATTTTACAAGGACTTTAACCAAGGTTTAGTTTTGGGATTATGTTTGAGCTGACTGGGAGAGAAGATGGGGGACACATAAACTTTTTAAAAAGAAAATTGTTTTATTCCATTTTTTTTTTTAAAGAGAGGGGTAAATGACCAAGCACTGTGCTTTCTATCAAGCTTTTATGGATCAGGAGATATATATATATTTTTTTTTTTAGGGTTACAACCACTTTAAGATTGTCATGCTGACATGATTGTATTTGAATAAATGTAGATTGTTGAACAAATAAATTAGTCATCCCCTGAAAATAAGCCCTAGTGTGTTTTTATAGCCAAAATTAATATACAACTCTGTCTTTTTTGTCCGGGGAAACACAGTACATTGGCATTTTATTTTTGGGTTTTGATATGCTTTAAGGTCACTAGTTGATTTATGTCAGCTGTGTACCTGATATATATATTGTTTCTTAAATTGGAGGTTCTGCTTCAAAAACTGCCTTTTGTGGTTTGATATTTTTTAGGTTGAGGTTTTCTTACCAGCTGCCACATGTGCAGTCCTTTTATAAGAAAATATTTATTTATTTCTCTCTTACTGAAAGTAAGTTGCTCAGAATCAAGACACAGAAGTAGATTTTGCCTCTGGCACCAGATGAACCTTAGAGGGTGCAGGTTCCAGACTTTACGTTGCTGCTGGTGCTGTAATTGTAATTTTGATGTTTTCGTTCCTTAGTTTGACTTGGATTCCATCTGGACTTTCATCTTTGGAGTTCCTGCTTCCAGTGGGAATGTGTTCTCCTCCATCCACAATGTCTGCACAGAAGCTGCCTTACTGCTACTGGGCATGCTCAGGACAATGCTTAATTCTGTAAGTGCTTATATTTTCAAGAGGTACGCTTTAAAGGAACCTTCGTTAATGTCTAGGACACTCGATGAGTCTGGCAGTATATCTTTAATTTTAATTTTTTCCTGTTGTGCTTTTGTGTGATGCCTGCTTTCTTTTACCTAGATTGCCAGCCACGTAAAGGCTAAGTTCACATTGGAACATGTTAAATGTTCCATCCATATATACGGTAGAGCATGTAACATATTCCAGCTCTTACCCCTCTCCTCCTGATCTACCCCTCCCTATGACAACTGTCAGGGGCTCTTCTCCCCACAACCGCTGTCCCTTTTTGAAAGCAGCATAGCTGTATGGGGCTCTGCCAACACTGCCACATCATTCATTCACAGATTTCGGTGATTGAATACAGTACAAGAGAGCTCTCGTAGTCCAATGACATGTCCTCTGGCTTTCAAACAGGAAGTCATGGGCTGAAAGTTGAAGGCCATGTCTGCAAGAGTCCACATTGCAAATGTGATATACTGATCGCAGGTGCAATGCATTAAAAGATTCTTTTTTTTTGTAGATCTAAAAATCATTGTAAAGATGATGCATTTTCCTTGAATAGTCAAATTAGAGCTGATAAATACTTTCATTTCCATAGGGAGAGGTTTTAATAACATTTTACTACTGCCACCCTTTTATCAGATATTGGCAGGTAATTAATGTGTAATCTGCAGTCATCATTTAGTATCAAGCTACTATACAATACTTGTAATTTAACTAATCTCTCTTCATAGCTCTAGCAAGTAATGTTTTAAGTTGCATTGCTGATGTTACTTTTTCTTTTTAAACAGCCATGGCAGTCAGAAGAGGAGGGCTCGTGGCTCAGAGAGTACCCAGTTACCCTGATGCAGTTCTTCCGTTACCTCTACCACAATGTTCCAGACCTTGCTCCAATGTGGAACAGCCCTGAGTTCCTGTGTGCCTTGGCAGCATCGGTATTCTCCTTTAACATTCGTCCATACTCTGAAATGGTAAAGAGACATTCTTCTTGTGGTTACTTCTATTAGACATTACAGGATGTGTGTAATTAGAGTGTGATTGCTTCTACAAATATAAAAACACATCTTTTGAAACATGAATGATGTACTGCTCACTAAAATGCACAAACCTGCATCAATATTTTTGTAATGGGGGAAAAAATGTATGTTTTATGAGCTCTTTTTATAATAATTACTTGAGAATTAGGTTGAAATGTTATACAATAGTTATTTGTCCTGTTGGCAGAGCAAGGATAATAGTCAGAGATGTCAAGATCTCCTCTTAAGCCTCGTACACACGACTGTTTTTCCCGCCGGGAAAACTGCCATGAGAGCTTTTGGCTGGGAAAACCAGCCGTGTGTACGGTCCATCGCAGTTGTCCCGACAGGAAAACTGGCGGAAAAAAAAGAGAACCAGCTATCTTTTTTTCCCACCGGGATTCCCGGCGGTTTTCAACCTGGCAGTTTTCCTATTGGAAACACTGTGATGGAGCATACACATGGCCGGGATTCCCGACCAAAGCTCTCATGGCAGTTTTCCTGTCGGGAAACCCAGTCGTGTGTAGGGGGGAAAAAGTTGCCGAGCAGGTTCTCGGTTTTCCCCTCGGGTTTCCCGGCTGACTTTTTACCGCCGGCAATCCCGTACGTGTGTATGAAGCTTCAGTTCTGCTTTTATTATGTGAATCTGCAGCTAAAAACTCAGCTCACCATATTTTTCCATGTTTTATTCCCTAGAATTATAAATTATAACACTTATGTGCTGTTACACTACAAAGATAAAGTTGTAGTCTGGGACTAAGAAATCATTGATTCATGCTTGCTAATTATTTTCTATATTCTGTGGTCTCATTTAAAGTGCATGTAGACTACTTTAGAGACTTTTACAAAAGATTTTATTTAATCTCATGTACACCATTATTTCTGTGCATGTATGACTGTATGGGCTGTGAATCAGGGCTGCGCCTATATGACCATTGACATTGAAAAGCACTGAGCTGGCAGTGGAAAATGTTAGGAGGATATTTCAGCTTGAATCATTTGTGCACAATCCAGAATGGGCCAATGTTGCAGGTGACCATTATTATTTTAATATTAAAGGTACTTACCGTATTTATCTGGGTATAGCGCGTACCCAGTTCTAGGAGGGAAATTTCCTGAAAAAAAAAATTACTTGCAGTTTGAATGTCCCTCTTCAGTGTCTTGCCCGGCATCCATCGGCGGCCTTGTCTGGTCCGGCGTCTGTCTTCGGCCCTCGTGGTGTCCTCCCCGCTTCTCCCGCGCTGTCTCCCAGCGCCGCCGGCGACCTATACCGAGCGCAGTACACTCGGGTACGCTCAGCTCCTCTCGCAGGGCGTGACCGCGAGCGAAGCCGAGCATAGCCGAGTGTACTGCGCTTGGTATATGTCGGCGGCGGCACTCAGAGACAGGGGATCGGCGTATAATGCGCACCGACGATTTCCTCCTGTTTTTAAGGGGGAAAAATGCGCATTATACGCCGATAAATACGGTACATAGCGCTGTCAATTTATGCAGCGCTTTACATACACATTGTACATTCACATCAGTCCCTACCCTCAAGGAGCTTACAATCTAAGGTTCCTAACTCACATTCATATACTGGGGCCAATTTAGACAGAAGCAAATTACCCTACCAGCAGGGGTCAAGTCCTGGGGAAGAAAGTGTGGGAACTCCCACCCAATATTTACTCCCCCACCAAAAAAAATAAAAAATGATACGCTTTAAGCAAGTTCTTTCTAAATCCCACGATAACTCGCAGCAGACCTCCGCAATGTCTCCTGGGAACAATGACAAAAGCTCCCAGGAGACATTGCGGCATCGAGGAAGTGACGGAATACCCGCACACTACCCGATGAATCCATATACAGGAAGCGGCCAGTAACCTAAAGGATTACTAAGGTTCGCCTGCCCCTGACAGTGACTCGAGCTGGGCATCGCCGCTTAGTGAAGGATTGGCTCAGGCTCGGCTGCTCTCGGCTGCTCTAGTCCTGCAAAGGGAACTGCGTTCCTGCTGTGAAAAAAGTGCAGGAACTCCGTTCCCACGCGTTCCCGCAGGACTTGAGCCCTGCCTACCAGCATGTTTTTTGAGTGTGAGAGGAAACCCACCCAGGCACAGGCAGAACATGCAAACTCCAGGCAGGTAGTGTTGTGATTCTAATTCGAACCAGCAACCTTTTTGATGCCAAAAAGGTCTTACTGCAAAAGAGGAGTGTAATTTACCTTGCTCGCCATCCTCTCCATCAAACTCTGAAAGTCCACTGAGAAACTGACACTTCCAGAAGTGTCGAACTTGGTCCCCTGCAGCCCTCAGTGGTTCCTTCCACGGACTTCTGTATCACTACAGGACATGAGTGAATATCTTGAGGTTGGTGGGGAGAAGCACTGAGCACAATGGAGGGAGGGAGGGGGGTCTGGAGATTGACACTTCCAGAAGTGTCTACTTTAGAGGAAGTATTGAACACCTCTAATATGGGACTTTAAGTTATACTACTGTTTACCTCAAATCATAAAAAGACCAATAAATAAAACCAATCAAATATTATTACAAATTGACTAAAATAAAAATAAATGGTCCACACATATTTATTGGTTAGGAATTTAAAAATAACTAAATACATGGAACCTCGGTTTATGAGTAACTCTGTTAACGAGCATTTTGAAAGACAAGCAATTTTTTTAAAAGAATTATGACTTGGTTTGCGAGTGTTGTCTCACAAAACTAGCAGAATTCAAGCTAATGGGGCCTGCAGTACCGCATTTGGCCTGAGGTGCGGAGGTGCCAGAGCAGAACGGCGATGATCGGCGCCTTTCGGAAACGGGTGGAAAGGCCAGAGGACAGTTCGGCTGACCTCGGAAAGGCTCATGAACGGAGTCTTTCCGAGGTCAGCCGAACTGTCCTCTGGCCTTTCCGCCCGTTTCTGAGGCCTCTGGCCGCATGCGGTATTGCATGCCATTGAAGTCAATGCGGAACAAATTATTTTTGTTTCCATTGACTTCAATGGGGAAACTCACTTTGATATGCGAGTACTTTGGATTACGAGCATTCTCCTGGAACGAATTATGCTCGTAATCCAAGGTTCCACTGTATGTCCTTGACATGGATCAACGCGTTCCGTGAGTTTTTCCTGCTTCTTCAGGACCGAGCAGGAGATTATAACTATTAGTGGGTTGTACAGAATATTAGAATGATCTACCTATATAAGAATATGTTGAGGAATGTAATTTATCCAGAAACTTCGAAAACGACAGAACAAGTCAGATCATACTATTAGGGAGTCGATCACTGTATTCAAGTTCTGACTTTATTATGACATAATCAAATCGGTACAAACTTTTTTATGAATCCAGGTTGACGACTGTAATTTTCTTGTGAATGTAAAGCATGATATCCTTTTGTGATTTCAGATTTATTATCAGAGTAGATTTCAGATTTTCCTTTGTTCATTGTGACTTGACAATGAGATGCAGAGCTTGTACATGAAGGCAGCACAAAGCACAATGATAATGTACAAAAGGCAACATAATAACCAAATTAGATTTAATTTTATTGTAGTAAAATTAGTTTTAATTGTTTGCCGTGGGTCTCAGCACTTTTTCTTATTGCTGCAGCCTTATCATAATTATATCCAGATTTTCTTGGTTGTTTTAATATTTTTTTCCTGGATTTATATTTAAATGCAAATTTCTGTTTGTTTACATCCTGGTAGAAATACAAAATGGAGCATTCGAATAGCAAATTTCCATGTTAAAATAATAGAATTGTATACGTCTAACAGGTGGCTCAGCATGATATGTTACTATTAACTAATTACAATGACCTGATGATAAAATATGGGAGCAGTTGATGGTACTCCCCTTTTGTGTTGTCGGTGCTAGAACAGCGTATTACAGAACGTGTAAAGTCTCCCTAGTGGTGGTGTTCTCTGTCTGTAGCTCTGCATGTGCATATGACAGATGGAGCTGAATAGGCCTCCTAGGACAGAAGGCTGTTTAAAAATGATCCGGAGCATACTGGGTACCGATTGTGTCAGAACTGTATTATCTTGTTCATCTGCCTAATGTTAGCTAAGTTGGCAGTGCCAGGTGGTGGCATATTGCTGGGAAATGCTGCACAAATCATTATCCTGGCATTATTTAGTGGGTTCCAAAAATAGATTCTATTTGTTCAGAGTTTCCGTATCATAAAGGAAAAAAACATGTTTTAAAAAATGCAATCAGTGCTATATTTAATAATAAAGGAACGCCAAGTGCTACGGGTGGGAGATATGAGTAATTTTTACACATAATTTAGTATAATTCAAGCATGGAATGCCACTTATTTGGGAACCACATGCTCTTGTATGTCACAGAAATATTTTACTCCTGCTACACGATGTACAAAGCAATGTAGAAAAATAATTACTAAAAAAAGTGTGTCCTAGGGAGTGATTCTAACTGTGTGGGGGCTGAGCTATGAGTGACACGACACTGATCACTGCTCCCGATTACAGGGAGCAGTAGATCAGTGTCATGTCACTAGGCAGAACAGGGAGGTGCCTTGTTTACACTGGCCTCTCCCCGTTCTGCAGCTCCGTGACACTATCGTGGGACACCGGCGGACATCGAGTCCGTAGGTCCCGCAAGCACAGTCACGGAGCTCACGGCAGCGGCACCTGCACAGCGCGAAATTCAAAGCAATGTATATATACTTTTATACTTTGATTTGCGCAGCCATGGCATTCTGTTGTATATCTACATGGCTCAGTCGCCAAGCAGCTAATGTGCTGTTTTCTCTACCCCTCTGCCTTTCAGGAATCCTCTGTGTAAAGTAAAAGTAGTTGTAAAGTAGTTGTGGGCTGCTAGATCCCTCTATTACAGTAGTATACGGTGGGAAAGGTGTGCGTTTCTGTAATGTATTGTGTAAGGTACCTTTTTATTGTAGCGCTGTTCTGGGCTTCCATAGCCTGCCTGAGCTCTCTTCAATTAGCCGAGCATTGCAGGGGGAGGGGGGCTGAGATCCCCCACTGACAGGCAGGAGAAAAGGAGGAGACAACAACTTAAAACAAGGTCTTATTTTCAGGGTAGGTCTCGCTTTCTGGGAAACATGGTAGGGGTGGATTTTCTAAAGGCAAAAAGACTGTGCACTTTGAACGTGCATTTGCGCTAATTTTTTTCGTAAAATTAAATGTGGTAAAGCGTTGCTTTGAAAAAGCATACCCAGTCAGGTGCAAGCATTTTTTTCTTGCACACGATTGAATGATGGCAATCGGATGAGCTTCACTCCATTCACGAAGATCTGGGGAAAATGAGTGCACTTTTAAAGTGCACAGTCTATTTATCTTTGGTAAATCAACCCCATATGGTTGTAAGAGGGACACAAATACAGGGATCAAAGAGGGGTGTAAATGTGTTCACACACTTAAAGCACTGATTAAAGCATTATAAGACATCATCAAACGCGCACCTTGATCTGTGTGCCCACCTAAATATTAATAAGAAGCAATACCACACCATAGGCAAAACCATTTTATAATAATTGGTCACGGATCAGAACTATCGGTGCACCTACAGTGCATTTTAACCTCACTGACCATATTATCCTAATTTTTTTGGGACAACCATACTGCTAATAAGGAAGCTTTTTTAATCTAAAGTTGGGTATTGCCCTTATTTTTCCACATCTCAACAGTAGAGGATGAGGGTGCCACCACTTTACTAAAGAAAAGTAATAAATATTGCTTTTAAGTGTACTTGTACCTAATACATACTAGGCAAAGTAACCATTTTACTTTACTCTAGGAACTCTAAAAAGCATTTCTAATGCCGCATACACACCATCACTTTATGTGATGAAAAAAAACGACACTTTCTGTGAAGTAAAAAATGACGTTTTTGAAACTTCAATTTTCAAAGACGAAGTTGCCTACACACCATCGTTTTCTCACAATGATCTTGCAAAGTGAGGTTACGTTCCACCACGTTTTACCATTGAAGCTCGCTTCATAAGTAGCTTCTGGGCATGCGTGGATGAAAAAACGTCTTAGAAAACGACGTTTTTTGCTACACACGGTCAATTTCTGTGAAGTAAAAAGTGCACTTTTGAAAAACGACACATAAAATTGAAGCATGCTTCAATTTTTTTTGGTCGTTTTTTACAAGACATAAAACGACGTTTTCCCCCACACACAGTCAATTAAAGTGACGTTTTTAAAAACGTCATTTTTTTTCATCACATAAAGTGATGGTGTGTACGCGGCATTACTTTCTTCACACCCACCTATGACCCCAATCACTCCATTTGAGGATGATGAACTACATAATATCTTACGACCGCAGGTGAAAAACTTCTGGGGCAGTCATTGAAGACTAGAAATCCATAGTGACCAGTAAATAAAAATTGCGCTCGAGGAGTTTACAATCCAAGGGTCCCTATCTCACATGCATACATAAACACTATATTGCAAAAAGTATTAGGACACCTGCCTTTACAGCCTACATGAACTTTGATGGCATCCCAATCTTGGTCCATAGGGTTCAATATTGAGTTTGCCCATCCTTTGCCGCTATAACAGCTTCAATTCTTCTGGGAAGTGTGTCTATGGGAATGTTTGACCATTCTTCCAGAAGCGCATTTCTGAGGTCAGGCACTGATGTGGACAAGAAGTCCTGGCTCGCAGTTTACACTCCAATTCATCCCAAAGGTGTTCTATTGGGTTAAGGTCAGGACTCTGTGCTGACCAGTCTAATTCCTCCACCCCAAACTTGCTCATCCATGTCTTTTTGGATCTCACAACCGCTCAAATCGTTGCGAGGTCCAAATCGCACTAATCTGCAGCTTTGAAATTATGCTAAATGAGGGCAAATTCAAAGCTGCTCTGGCGTGAACCAGGGCTATGTGTTTAAATTTTAGTTAGGGCCTTATAATCGAAAATAGATTTGCCTCAAAGTTTTATTTGTTGTCACTAATGTTTGCTATTTGATGGTCAGCTGTAGAAAATTGTAGTGTTTGTGTACTATTGTTGGAAAAGGTTGTTTATCATTCTAGCCCCACAAAATAAATAGTAGAATTAGATCTAATGCTCTAATGATCTAATGCCGCGTACACACGATCATTTTTCGGCATGAAAAAAAACAAAGTTTTTAAAATGATCGTATGTGAGCTTCACATCGTTTTTCATCTTCTGAAAAACGACCCAAAAAAATTTGAGCATGCTGCATTTTTTCGGGTTGTAAAAAATGATTGCGTGTGGGCTAAAACGATGTTTTAAACCCACGCATGCTCAGAAGCAAGTTATGAGACGGGAGCTTGAATGGAACTTCCCCTTTAGAGTGCCGTCATACGTGTTGTACGTCACGCGCTTTGCTCATCATTTTTTAAAAACTATGGTGTGTGGGCAACATCGTTTTTAATGATGAAGTTGGAAAAACTTCGTTTTTTGGACATGCTGAAAAATTAAATTTTTTTCATGCCGAAAAACGACCGTGTGTACGCGGCATAAGTTTTGTACATAAGCGATATGTATGATTTAAAGGAGAAGTCCAGTCTGAGCTTGTTTGGCTGGGCTTCTCCTATGGGTCACAGGAGTGCAATTTGTTTTGCACTCCTGAGACTCGTTTTCAGCAGAGAGTCTGGAAGTCTGCTCTCTGCTGACATAACCGTAATCGGTCCAGGCACTGTGTCATCAGGACAAAGTCTGGATCCGCCAGGTGCCTGAACTGATGCCTGTCTCAGCGAGACACTGAGAGACCAAAACGGCTTCTCCCCGCCCCTCCACAGCTCGGTGCTCCAGTGAGCGTGGAGAAGCATGGCGGAGAGCTGTGACTGACAGTCAGCAGCTCTCCTCTCGGGAATCTGTGAGAACTGACCCATTGGTGATGTTCGATGGCTCAGGCGCTGGGGGACATATGCAGCATCGGTCCCATGCTGCATCCACCCAGGTAAGTATAATGGGTAAATAAATAAATTAATTAATAAAAAAAAAACATACTTCTCTTTTAAGAAATGGAAGTTTTTCTGAGCGACCATGTACAGAAGTGCTTAGTTAAGTCATTTTGAGAATACCAAGAATATCTGCAGTAATGTGTATGTCTTTAAAATAAAAATAAAAAAATACGATTTTGATATGACTCTGCATGCATAAACCTGACTAAATATGCAACATTTCAGGTTACAGACTTGGATGATGAAGTGGGCTCTCCTGCTGAAGAATTTAAAGCTTTTGTGTCAGACTCTGGCATGAACAGAAGTCAGTCTGAATACTGCAATGTGGGCTCCAAGACCTATCTCACCAGTCATCCTGCCAAAAAGTTTGTGTTTGACTTCATGCGTGTCCTGGTCATTGAGAATCTGTGTCAGACTCCTGCCAGCAAGCAGACACCTCTCATAGACTTACTGTTAGAGGTATGACATCCTTATGTGTGCATGTGTATGAGCTAAGGGCTGTATATGTAATGTTTTTTCATGTGTGGCTTCTTTGTTCACTCCTGGTGACTTATTACCCCCTAGTACAGTGGTTTACAGTTAGTGCACTAGAATTTACTTTGGAATATCAACTCATATACTGTGTTTTTGTTTGTTTTTTTCCTTGCAGGTGATTGCGTTTTCTTAGCAAAGTGAATGTTCCCCGCATCCACTAAGCCAATTTAAAATCCCCTTGTAATATGAAAATTCCCTTGCAACATGAACAGCCTATTTGCCTTTAGTATACTAGCCCCATAGTGTCTGATTTTAAGGGAAACGTTAAGCCCCCTTTCACACTTGTACAACTTCAAAGTCGCGCGATTTTACCGCGATTTCAATGAATGCCTGTGTAAGTGGCATCAAAATCGGACCAAAGTAGTGCAAGGACTACTTTGAAGTCGGCACTACTTATAGTCGTGCCAGTATGAATGGTAGTCATTGAAAATAATGGAGAATGACTTGTCATATGATTTTGCAGTCCAAAATCGTGAGACAAGTCGTATAAGTGTGAAAGGGGACTAAAGGTTTTCAGTAAAAAAAATTAAAAACTTGTAAAGCCCTGTACACACGATCGGGTATCTGATGGAATCTAATCCGATGGAATTTTTCGTTGGATATCCTATGAAGCTGACTTTCACCAGTCTTGCCTACACACCATCAGTCAAAAATCTGATCGTGTCCAAACGCGGTGACGTACAACACTACGACGTTCTGAAAAAAACAAAGTTCAATGCTTCGGAGCATGCGTCGACTTGATTCTGAGCATGCATGGATTTTTCTATCGTTTTTTTATCCATAGGAAAAATTTAAAACATGTTCTATTTTTTTTTTACACCGATGGTAATAAAACCAATTGGGCCCACACACCATCGGTTTGGGGCCCACACACCATCGGTTTGTCCGATGAAAACAGTCCATCGGTCAGTTTTCAGCAGACAAACCGATCGTGTGTACAGGGCTTAACATAAGCTTTCCCATTTTGGGGTTTTTCTCCAGCAAAATACACAAAATTCTAATGAAAATGCTACCCCACCTGGCTACTATTCAACAGCACTGCTGCTATAGATGCTGGTCCCTCAGACCACCAGCTCTTCCAGACAGATGGTATGGAGCTTCTTGGACAACACAGCCTTGAGCCCTTTAACGCACATAGCGTCTTCACGCAGATACTCTCTCAATGGCAGCTACTGCTCCAACTCTCAGCAGACCTTCATTATAAGGGCTGTGTGCACCTGGGCACACCCTGCTGGTTGTCCACAAAACCCAGACACTGGGTTGGAGATTTTATCCCTCCCAAGGTGCTTTGAAATCTACAGAGCCCCATCCAGAAATATCAAAATCTGGAGAAACCTGGAAAAGCAGTTTTCTCTGCTTAAAATGAATGCTTTGTAGTTCTGCACTCAGCAAATGTGCAAACCCTTTGTCCTTTCTGTGATTACAGAGCCTCGTACTTTCACAGCATGGAAATTATAATGCTTTCTAAAAGATATCCTGTCATAATAAAGTTTCTCTTCTTTTGGTAAAAAACAGATGTTTTGTATAATATCCCAACCATGTGTTTTATATCTCGTATTACAGCTTGGTAGTCTACCTATGAAAAATTAAACATTATTCTAAAATGATTTACTACAATGGGTCATATTAGGTAATTGGCAATCCTTACTGTAAGATATCTGAGGAGAACGAATGAAAGTAACCATCAGTCCAGTTAGACTAGCCAAACAGGGTGTACTGTATGCGCGCCTCTTTAGAAATCAATAGATATAAAACAAATAATTGAAGTGCCAGTTCTAATTTTTAGTTGCAATGGTTATTTACTGTAGCTTCCAAAATGTGTGCATGTGCTATGTACTAAAAAATGTATAACAATAACACAACATAAACTTACTAAAGCTCAGTTAACGCTACTGTTTTCCAGTCTTCTCCTGAAAGATCAACGAGAGCTCAGCAGAAGGAATTCCAGACCTACATATTGGACAGTGTGATGGACCACCTGCTGGCCGCTGATGTTCTCCTAGGTACATGTATAAGGATTTTAGTCTAGTTTCATATCTTTTATAGTTTTTCATGCATTTGTTCATATTAAAAGTAGTATTAAATCCAATAACAAAAATGAAATAAATTGCAGCTCACAAATTCTTAAAGGGGTGTTCCAGCCTTTTTTTAAGTTTATTAAAAGTCAGCAGCTACAAAAAGTGTAGCTGCTGGCTTTTAATAAACAGACACTCACCTGCTCCACGGCTCCAGCGGCACACCGGCCGGGGCTCCGCTCCTCGCCTCCCCTCGCCGGCCGACGTCTTCATTCCTAGTGTGGGCACCCGGCAGTGACAGCTTTCGGCTTCACGGCCGGGCACCCACTGCGCATGCGCGAGCGCCGCGGCGCCGTCCGATTGGACAAGCGCTCGCCTACAGGGAGGGGCTGCAATAAGGCGATTAAGCTAATGGCCTTACCAGCCCCTCGGCGGAAGGAGGAAGTGGGACAGGAAGTCCCCTTCTCCTGAAGCCCCCATTTCCCCCCCAAAAAAATTACATGCCAAATGTGGCATGTAAGGGGGCGAGGAGTGGGTTAAGCGGAAGTTCCATTTTTAGGTGGAACTCTGCTTTAAGTCTGTCGTAAGTCTGTTATTTTTCATTGTCCTTTAACTGACCAAGCTGTCAGACAAAATAGCACTTATGAGGTGGGGACAAATCATTTAACACTGATAGGGTTGCTTATAGTGATCAGCTTTTTATTTGTTTATGTAAAAATCTTTATCCCTAAAGAAAAAAATGTTTGCTGTAACTGCTTCTAAAGTGTGAGCTGGAGTTCAGCTTTATTTTGGTAATCAAGCCATCTAAATCTGCTGGGTATACACACACTGATATTCGGCAGGAACTGGCCAAATTTCGGTACGTGTGTACTGCTCTCTGTTCACCAGTGACAAAGCTGCTGTCCAAAGGTGTTTGATTTACTACTTTATTCAGAATGCCGACACCCTAGTAATGTGTTATTGGCAGGAATACCAGGTGAAATAAAAGATTTAAAAAAAGGAAAATAACTATTGTATTTATAAGCGTATAACACGCACCTTAACTTTAAGAGGGAAGTTTCAGAAAAAAAAAACTTTACACAGATCCCCCCCCGCCTGCACTCCCAGGAGACCCCCAATATCCTGGGGACAGCGCTGCCAGCATACTCTAAGGTTGAGAAAACTTCACACTGTCAGCCCCTTCTCATACACCACTCATCCTGTGTCACTCTCATAAATCAAAGCTTCTAAATACCTCCATTAACGCTGGACCCAGTCATGTGACTGCTCTTCTCATTTTCATTTTCATTGACGTCACATGACCGCTCTCCTCCGCCAATCAAATGCTACAAACGAGGAGGAGGTGGAGTGGGAGGAGCCACAACGAGCAGTGTTAATTGAGGGGTTCCGAGGCTTAGATTGAGCGACACAGGAGGAGCGGCATTTGACAAAGTGCTGGCAGTAATATTTTCAGAATTTTAACGTTTTTTTGGCAGCGGTGTCCCAGGGCCAGTAGATGCAGGGCGGAGGGCCTGACACCCTCCCTCCCAATTGGTGGCACCCGGGGTCGGACCGCCCGATATCCGCCCCTGTTGGTAAAAAAACTGATATCGCCGTAAAACACGCAGGCACGGTTTACCCTCTATTTTCAGGGTAAAAAAGTGTGTGTTAAAAGCCTATAAATATGGTAATTTCCACCACATCTAAGGATTGGTAAACTGCAATATTACATTGTTGTTTTTGGTCTTGGTACCATTTTAAAGTGTATGTAGAACAAAAACTTGTGTTCATTTTGGATAGCTTAGGATAAACTAGAGTCCTTTTGTTTTTTATTGCTGTCTGTGTCCCCGCTGGAAAAAGTATCCCCTCTGTGTCCTGGTAAACACGGTCATTGAGTTTAGAGAAAAGGACAAATGCACACCCTAATATACATGAAAACAGTATAAATAACAAGTTTGTGGGTGCTGACACCCCTAAATAGGTGAAAGGCAGCAACAACAATTGCTTGTCTTTTTTTATACAGATAATAATAGGTTTAATGTAATACACAAATCATAACTTCCCATTAAGACCTTGAAACTAGACGTAATGCTGACACGCTGTACAACAGTGTAATATCCAGTGGTACGATTCTGAGCATCAACAAGTGGACATAAAGACAGTAGCAGAAAGATTCCAGAGATAAAGTAGCTCCAATGGCTCCTGGTGCTGTCAGTAAAATCCTGTGAGCAGAGAGGGGAAGGGGCAGAGGCCAAGCCGCATTGTGTGTCTATGGATGCACACAGAGCTGCTCAAGATCAAGCCTGAAGGTGTGCCATAATAGAAAGTGGCACACTGAGAAGAGATGGAGCCAGGAGTGCCAGCAGGGGACCCAAGAAAACGAGGATCATTGCACGGATCAGGTAAGTTATCTGTTTTTTAGGAGAAAAAAAATAGCTTTTACAATCGCTTTAAGGATCTCATATACAGTATTTCTGTATAGTATAATATATTTTGTAAATTTTTATGTTGTAAGATGTTTAATAAATTTAGATGATAAAATGTCTCTCTTCCTGTACATGTACACTATTTGCTTGTTTGCTTTACATTTATGCTTGTGTCTTTTTACAGGAGAGGATGCCTCTTTACCTGTGACTACTGGTGGTAATTATCAGGTGCTGGTGAACAATGTGTTTTATTTCACTCAGCGAGTTGTGGATAAGCTGTGGCAAGGAATGTTCAACAAAGACTCCAAAGTAGTGGTTGACTGCGTCATCCAGCTCATCTCCCAGGTGAGGACAAGCCAATGATACTATATACTATTCATTTTACATGCAAACTGTCAGGAACTTTAAACTGTTTTTAAATACTTTGACAAAGCAAATTAAGCTCTGGTTCACATTGATGCCACTTTGAAATCGTTCTCACTTCACTTGAAGTAGCGCTATTTTAACCACTTGCTTACTTGGCACATATAACCCCTTCCTGCCCAGGCAACATTTCAGATTTCAGCACTGTCACGATTTGAATGACATTTGCGCGGTCATGCGACATGACTCCCAAACAAATTTGACGTCCTTTTTTTCCCCACAAATAGAGCTTTATTTTGGTAACATTTCATCATCTCTGCCGTTTTTATTTTTTGTGCTATAAACAAAAAAACATTTATACAGCGAATAGTGCTATAAATGTGAACTGATTACTGTATAAACATGACTGGCAGGGAAGGGGTTATCACTAGGGGGTGATCAAGGGGTTAAATTTGTGCCCTGCTAGGTAATTCTTACTGTAGGGGGAGGGGACTGACTGGGGAAGGTGACCGATCGGTGTCCCTATGTACAAGGGGCACACCATCAGTCTCCTCTCCCTGACAGGACATGGATCTCTGTGTTTACACACAGAGATCCACGTCCCTGGCTCTGTAGCTGCCGATCGCGGGTACCTGGCGGACATCGCGACTGCCAGGCACACTCATCGGCACCTGAGTGATGCGGTGGGCGTGCACACGCCCCCCCCGCCCCAGTGGTCGGGAGGCCCGAGGAAGTCATATGAAGGCCTCCCGGCATGGCAGAGCCACCTTGTGGCCGTCATTGTACAATTGCCTGGATGGGAAGTGGTTAAAGTAGTAAGGTCAGTGTGATTTCAGCTGCTACCTGATGGACATCTGTGTGGTTTCATGCACAGATGTCTATTGAAGTCACACCTGAAATCCGCAAAAGTAGTGCAGGAATTACTTTTGCAAATTGGTGCGGCGCCGCAAAATCGATGTTGCACCGATTGGAACAGTTTAATTGCCTCCGATAGGCTGCGACTTGTCATGCAATTTGATCTCTCAAATCACATGACAAATCGCTCCAATGGGAACCTAGGCTGAATCTGTTTAAATAGGAACTCCAAGCAACGCCTAAAGTCATTTGATGAGTTATTGGTACTGTCCAGTAACCATTACAGCTGTGAGGAAGATGGGATGTTCAGTAAATCTACCCTTTAATCTGAGACATATTTTCCCATGCTTCAGTGTGGGGAGGAGCTTGAAAGTGACCTCACGGAGAGGGCCCTGTTGGAAAGGACTACAAACATCGGAGTTTTTGCACCCTCGTATTTTTAGGCTAGGATGAGGATTCGAGCAGATATAGAATAATGCTATTAAAGCAGCCAGGTGCAGACAATGAAAGTCAGGGTGTAAAGGACAGCTTATCCTTTGGCACTTTACATGCAACATTTTTGTTTTGACTTGCGTTTCCCCTTTATTGTAAACTTGTTGCATGGATTATGGCTGCTGAGATGGGTCCATCTGTGGGTTGCAGGTATCTCAAGGTGCCTGTATATGTAATACATTATATCGGAGCACTGTTATTTTCTTGTTTATGCTCCTGGTGCAGGAGATGCAGAGAATGCTCGTCTTTCCCAAGTCCACAAAGGCACAGTGTGCAGTCTCACCTCCTGCACCAGGATTCTGTGTGCTAAAATGGCAAAATACTAATAGGTAGATTCAGAAAGAGTTAGGCCGGCTTATCTACAGATAAGCCGACCTAACTCTGAATCTGCACCGACCTATGTTTAAGTGTATTCTCTAACAGAGATACACTTAAACATATCTAAGATACGACGGCTTGCGCCGTCCTATCTTAGATTGCAATGTTTCTGATGGCCGCTAGATGGCGCTTCCATTGCGGCCGGCGTAGATTATGTAAATGAGGGGATACGCCGATTCACGAACGTACGCCAGGCCGACGCAGTACTTTTACGCCGTTTACGTAAGAGATAGGCCGCATAAAGTTAGTGCTAGGCTCTAGTGGAATAGTAATGTTAAGTATGGCCGCCGTTCCCGCCGCAAAATTCGAAATTTTTACGTCGTTTGCGTAAGTCGTCCGCGAATCGGGATTTACGTCGTTTACGCCCACGTCTAAATCAATAGGCCCGTACGGCGTACTTAGCCGCAATGCACACTGGGAAATGTAGTCGCCCGGCGCATGTGACAAAAAACGTCAAACGTGAGGTCAAGCCTCATTACCATGAAACACGCCCCCCCCCCCCCCAACCCATTTGAATTAGGCGCCCTTACGCCCGCTCGTTTTAGGCTACGCCGCCGTAAATTACCAGGTAAGTATATTGAGAATCATTACTAGCCTAGCTAATTTACGGCGGTGTAGCCTAAACAGGCTAGGCTACGCCGCCGTAACTTTCATCCATTGTACCTGAATCTACCTATAAGATCCCAGCATTGGAAGATATTTCATTGTGGGGTAAGGGCACAAGTAGCGTGAAATCCTGGGGTGCTCTATGTAGGAAAATTTGATCAGAGCTTTTAAGATTGCCATCCATCCCTATCCCTGGGAATGTGATAGGTGATCTAATAGAAGGGTGTAGATTAAAGTAAGCAGTGGGGCTGCATGGAGACAATGTAAGCCTTGGTCACAATTTCATCTATAGAGCCAGGCAAGGGCTTTGCAAAAGACTTAGGGAAATCTTGAGGAGGGCAATGATGCGGCACACTATTCTGAGGGATGAGGTTAAAAACAAAAACCTAAGCCTACTTTGCTCTGGGTCAAATATAACACGTAGAGCTCAGAACTAGGTAACATGCACAGTGCAAGAATAGGTAACTCAAGGGGCTCAGGAGAAAGTAAGGCACTAGTTTCAGGGCTCAGGAGTTCATAATTGGGTGGAGGGTTTAGGAGCGCATAACGTGTAGGGCTCAGTGTAAAATGAACAGAGCCCAGGAGTGTGCAATACACAGGCTGAGGCATAGGGTAACTCAGAGAGCGGGGTTGAGGAAGGCGTGTAAAGCACAGAGCGTGAAGCATGGTAGTGTATAATGCACAGCGTGGATCCCAGGAGTGCGCAACGCATAAAGCGAAGAGCTCAAGAGTGCATAATGCACACAGCACGGGGCTCCGGAATAAGTAATTAACAGAGTGCAGGGGTCAGGATTGAGTAACGCGCAGAGCTCAGGGGTTTTTAAGTAGTAGGTAAAGCACAGAGTGCATTGATCAAGTGTAACAAATAGGTTACCTATGTATGTGGGTTAGGGAGCTTTTATTTTTTTATTTATTTTAACCTTTAACATGAAATCTATTTAATTATGGTTGCAGTCACAATGTGTTTTTCTAGAAGAAAGTTTTACCAATCAATATATTATTTTTTTTCCTGCGCCAAAATTTTGCCTAGTAACTTCTTGGATAAAATTCAGATGCGATGTTAATGTGGCTCATGTGCAGTTTTCTGTTTTTGTTTTCTTTAGTCAAAAAGACGATCTCAAGGTTTGTCCCTCGAAACTATATATAACTGCCTAAATCGAACTGTATTATACCAGTTCTCAAGAGCACATAAAACTGTCCCTCAGCAAGTGGCTCTTCTGGATTCTCTGCGGGTTCTCACTGTGAATAGAAACCTTATTCTGGGTCCTGGGAATCACGAGCAGGATTTCATTGCCTGCTTAGCTCACTGTTTGATTAACCTCTACACAGGAAGGTAAGCTCTTCTCTCCATGCTGTGCGCATTTATACATGATAACATCAGTCATGAGTCTCTACTATAACCTAGAACTGAATACTGTGTAGAGAATAAATGAAATGAATATGTTTCCAAATGATTTCTGTAGCTCATTACTATTGACATTATTCTTGGTCCTGTAGATCAGTTTTTCAAATGGCTCAGACAAAACCGTTTGTTTTGTAAGCACAAAATAGACCAAGTTGCTTCTTTTTATTTAGCAGCCAGCCTAGACCTTTTCTGTATTGCTTCTTCTACCAGAAGGCTCACTGCAGCATTACCAGCGATCGCCAGTAGTGACCCTATGACCGATGGTGGCTCTTAATGGATTTTCTCCTGCTAAAATATAGATAATCTGGATTATCAAATCTTTGTAGATGGGGATGTGTCATAAGAAGCTACATTACTAAGTGAGGATTTTGTACATATGCCACACTGTACAGCCAGGCTGGTGACAATATACAGGATTGGTTATACAGAAATCCAAATGCTTTGACAGCTAAAACATGCTGTACGTGAATTTTACTTGCATTTAAAATGGAACTTTACTTAAAGCAGTGGTTCACCCTTATTGACAACTTTCCATCATTAAATTAGGCATAGTAGCGCGAGCTACAGTATGCCTTTATTTTTTTAGCCCGGTACTCACTGTGCAATCCTAGCGAGACGATTCCGACTCCCCGCGGGGAATGGGCGTTCCTATCCAGAGGGAGCATGATTGCCGGCCGGCTATGGCACGTCACGATCCCTGAAGATAGCCGGAGTAGGTCTCGGCTCTTCACGGCGCCTATTTCGGCTATTTCCGGAAAAGCGTGACGTGCCAGAGCCGGCCGTCAATCATGCTGCCTCTGGATAGGAATGCCCATTCCCCGCGGGGAGTCGGAATAGTCTCGCTAGGATTGCACAGTGAGTACCGGGCTAAAAAAATAAATACAGGCATACTGTAGCTCGCGCTACTATGCCTAATTTAATGATAGAAAAAAAATGTTTTATTAGGGTGAACCACCGCTTTAAATGTAAAAGTTGTGCTCATCCGCCTCCTCCCCTACCATGTTATTCTTTTTCTGGGAGCAGGTACCTTTTTCTGACCGGTACATGCTCCCACTTCCGAATAATGGAAGCTTGGCTTGTCCCTCTCCCTGCCCACGCAACCTCCTGAGATATGTCACATCCCAGAAGGCTGCAGGACTAGTCTGAAAGCATAGCGCAATCTTATGCATGCGCACTGGGGAACCGACTGTGAAACCGCAGGAAGTTACAACCGCCTCCTACAGTCAAGATGATGGCACCGGGGATCCGAAGACATGAAAGAACCAGCCTGGGCGAAGACAGCACTGGACTGGTCTGTTTAGTAGAAGTCAGCAGCTACAGAATTTGTAGCTGCTGTCTTTTTTTTGAGGGCCAATTCACACTGTGTGATGAGACATTTTACTGCATGGTAAAATGTCTGTTACCACATAGACACACAGGAAACAATTGTTTCTTTATCGTTACATCACGGGACACAGAGCGGCATTCATTACTATATGGGTTATATGGAGTACCTTCAGGTGATAGACACTGGCAATCTCAAACAGGAAATGCCCCTCCCTATATAACCCCCTCCCATAGGAGGAGTACCTCAGTTTTTACGCCAGTGTCTTAGGTGTTAGTCATGGTTTAGCTTGCCTCCGCATCCTTGGGATTAGGTGAGCTAACCGGTTCTGTCCAAAAAAGCCTCAGCGCTAAAGTGGTCAGTAACCGGACCCCAAACCCTTGGGGTATAGCCCATAATGCTTTTCTTTTTAGAGAGCTGGACCCTGGGCCCAGAACTTAAAAAACCTTTGGGTGCCTAATGTTTTCTGTTGCCAGGGTGCTATATGGGCCCAGGACAGTGGATCCTTCATAGGAACCCAGGGCCTGAAGGTCTAGACATCCCCACCGAGATGGGGGAAGATTGGGCCTCTTGCTTGGCAAAGTCCTGCGGCATGGAGCAGGTAAGTGAGGGGAAAACTTGCGGAACTTGGTTCTTAGCAGGTTTTTTTCTGGGGGGTCACAGGGGACATGCCTAAAGTTATGCACTGCATCTGGCAAACTAGTCACATATCATAAAGATAGGATGGCTCTATATGTATTATTCCCCATAAGATGTGACCTCCCTTGTAGTGTTGGAAAAGCATTGAGTGGGGCCTGTGTGATATAAAAGTATATGTGTGTGTCAGAGAGCTGTGCTTACCTGCAAGCCTCCAGGCGATGCTCCATTCAGTCTTCCTCCTCAGAGCCTGCAAAGCAGGCAAAACGCTGACCTCCTCGTGGTTCCAGGCTGCAGGCTGCAGTTTGCTGGAGCAGAGAGGTCCCTTCCTCCCAACCCCCCCCCCCTGTCGGGAGGGGCATTTCCTGTTTGAGATTGCTGGGGGGGAAGGGCGGGTCAGTGGCTTAAGGAAGGGGCGGCCCTTCCTTGTTTGTTCCATACAGCTCATTCAATACTTTGGAACTGGGGAGGAAAGACCAGAGCGGCAGCACGGGGCGCCGAGGACACACAGTGGCCAGAAAGAATATTGCAGTCTTCAGAAGACTGTTTTCAAGCCTAGGAATAGGCTGTTTCTTTTCCATCTCATAGTTTTTCTTGCAATACTACTCAGGGGGACAGAATGTTTTTTCTTTCCTAGATTTGAAAAAAAAAGGAAAAAGAAAGAAAGATTTTTTTTTTGAAAAAAAAAAAAAAAAAAGTGTCATCTAGGGGAGAGGAAGCATTTTTTTATCCCCCAAACAGGTGTTTGGGCATTTAACTATTTATAGTCCCAGGTACCAATAAGCTAGCAGGTGTACCTCGGTATTGTACCATGGCATCCGGGTCAGATGGTACAAGAGGTGGGGATTCCCCCAGAGAGTCTGAGGTCTCGGACAAAGCTATGCCGCTGCTTTCCCCACAGGGAGCCTTGGGGCCATCGGGATCTGGGGCTGGAGCTGACGCGGGTCAGTCCAACCCTAAGATGGTCACGGAGGAGGTATTACTCACCTCTTTAAAAGAGATGCAGAAAAGCATGGGAAAAATGATAGCCGCAGCTATGCGGGGCAGTAAGCGGAATAGATCTCCGTCGCCCGAGCGCGGACCCTCAGAAGAGGAGGTCCTTTCCTCAGGGGAATTGGACGACCTCTTGGACAAGGACCAAGTAGGTTCAGGGATCAAAGATCCGGATACAGAGGAGTCTGGGGCAGTCTCCCTGAGGGAGAGCTGGTGGATTCAAGGATTGTCGGACTTGGTCCATAAGGCATTCAACTTGCCAGTACCAGATCTCCAGGTATCGACGGTTTCAGCTTTGGGCTCACTGAGAGCGCCTCAAAGCAATGCTGTGTTTCCGATCCATCCTCTATTAGAGGGAGTTTTGTTCCAAGATTGGAACAAGCCAGATAAGATCTTCTTACCACCTAAAAGATTCTCTGTCCTATATCCTATGGAAGATAAATTTTCCAAAAGATGGGCTACTCCTGCAGTGGACGCAGCCATCTCATGTGTTAACAAATCGTTAACATGCCCTGTAGAAAACATACAGGTGTTCAAGGATCCAGTTGATAAGCGCTTGGAAGCACTACTTAAGAACTCCTTCACTACTGCAGGGGCAGTAGTACAGCCAGCTGTGGCTGCGATTGGGGTCGCTCAAGCATTATCGGATCAATTTAAGCAGATGCTTAAACTTATTCCTGCCCAGCAGGCAGAAGAATTTTCGGATGTCCCTAAGGCCATATGTTTTACGGTAGACGCAATCAAGGATTCTATCCAGCAAGCGTCACGTTTATCGTTATCCCTTATCCATATGAGAAGACTCTTATGGTTAAAAAGCTGGGAGGCTGAGCCCCCATGCAAGAAGCTCCTGGTAGGGTTCCCCTTCCATGGAGGACGACTCTTCGGAGAAGACCTAGATAAATACATTCAGACCATTTCAAACGGCAAGAGTACTCTCTTGCCAACTAAGAAGAAGTTTCAGGGGCCTGCGTTTAAACGACAGTATTCCCCTGGGCAGGGGCCCTCTAATGCCAAGCAGTATCGACGGCCTCCTGCAAAAGCAAACTTCGGCTTCAACAGCAAATCACAAGGACAGACTGTTAGAGGCAAAAGGCAGTGGTTTCGCAAACCAGCAAAACCAGCCCCCAAGCCAACCTTATGAAGGGGCGCCCCCACCCACGAAGGTGGGGGGAAGGCTGCGACTCTTTTCAGAGATTTGGGAAGCCAGCATTCCCGACGAGTGGGTACGGTCTTCCGTGGCCACAGGCTACAAATTAGATTTCCTAAGGTTTCCTCCTCCTCATTTCCAGGAGTCGAGGATTCCAAACGATCCGGAGAAGGGAGCCGCATTAAGATCGGCATTAGATCATCTACTTTCCCAGGAGGTAATAGTAGAGGTACCAGTCCTGGAACAGGGGCTGGGTTTCTACTCCAACCTATTCATCATCCCAAAGTCCAATGGAGATGTCAGGCCAATTTTGGACCTAAAGATGGTAAATGCATACCTAAAGGTCCGCTCATTTCGGATGGAATCCGTGCGGTCAGCAGCTGCCACACTCCAAAAGGACGACTTCATGGCGTCCATAGACATAAAGGATGCCTACCTTCATGTTCCAATTTATCAGCCACATCAAAGATACCTACGCTTTATGGTGGCTTCGCGTCATTTCCAATTCGTGGCGCTTCCCTTCGGGTTGGCTACGGCCCCCCGGGTGTTCACGAAGGTCCTAGCTCCAATCCTAGCCAAGCTAAGGATCCAAGGGGTCACGATCCTAGCATACCTGGACGACCTCCTAGTCATAGACCACTCGTCTCCCGGCTTGGAGCGAGCAGTGGCCCTCACGGTCCAATACCTCGAGAGGTTCGGCTGGGTCCTAAATCGAGAAAAGTCAGCTTTCCTGCCCACAAGGCAGTTGGAATATCTCGGCATGAGATTAGACACAGAACAACAAAGAGTGTTCCTACCTCTGAGGAAGGTCAAAGCCATCAAGGAATTAATCCTACTGGTTCTAAGCAAGAAAGAACCGACTATTCGCCTATGTATGAGGTTACTAGGCAAGATGGTGGCCACATTCGAGGCGGTACCATACGCCCAGAGCCACACTCGCATCCTACAGGCAGCCATCCTGTCAGCATGGAGCAGAAGGCCACAGGCCTTGGATATCCCGTTGCCGCTCTCATCAAGAGTCCGACAAAGTCTGTGTTGGTGGTTAGACCCTCAGAATCTACTGAAGGGGAAGTCTTTCAGCCCAGTGGCTTGGAAGATAGTGACCACAGACGCCAGCCTGACGGGCTGGGGAGCAATTTTGGATGGTTGCACTCGCCAAGGTACTTGGGCAAAGCCAGAGAAGCAGTTGCCCATCAACATCTTGGAGCTCAGAGCTGCTCGACTAGCCCTCAGGGCTTGGACGTCAAAATTGCAGGGGTTCCCGGTGAGAATTCAATCAGACAATGCCACGGCCGTGGCATACATAAATCACCAAGGGGGAACCAGGAGTCAAGCCGCTCAGAGAGAGGTGAGCTTGATTCTCCTATGGGCAGAGGCTCATGTGCCCTGCATATCGGCAATATTCATTCCAGGAGTGGACAACTTTCAGGCGGACTTCTTAAGCCGCCAGACTCTATGGCCGGGGGAATGGTCTCTGCATCCACAAGTCTTTCAAGCACTCTGCCAAAGATGGGGAGTGCCGGACGTGGATATCATGGCATCGAGACTCAACAAGAAGCTAGACAGGTTCATGTCCCGCTCAAGGGATCCGATGGCCTGCGGAACCGATGCGCTGGTTTGCCCTTGGCATCAGTTCAAACTTCTTTATGCGTTTCCCCCGCTTCAGTTACTACCCCGCCTGCTGCGCAGGATCAGGGTGGAGCACATACCAGTCATCCTGGTAGCTCCAGCATGGCCCAGACGGGCATGGTACTCACTAATCCTAAGGATGGTAGTGGGGGACCCTTGGACTCTTCCTCTACGGCCAGACCTGCTATCGCAAGGTCCGATCCTCCACCCTGCCTTACGGCATCTAAATTTGACGGCCTGGAAGCTGAATCCCTGATTCTCAGGGGTAGAGGTCTGTCTCAGAAAGTAATCTCTACCCTAATCAGAGCCAGGAAACCGGTCTCTAGGGTGATTTATCACAGGGTCTGGAAGGCCTATGTAGGCTGGTGTGAGTCCAAGCTATGGCTTCCTCGCAAGTTCACCATCGATAGGGTTTTAAGTTTTCTCCAGCTAGGAGTGGATAAAGGATTGGCATTAAGCACAATCAAAGGACAGATTTCTGCCCTGTCAGTGTGGTTTCAGCGGCCGCTGGCCACCCACTCGCTGGTTAAGACCTTCCTTCAAGGGGTCTTACGTATTAAACCTCCAGTTAAATCCCCGCTTTGTCCGTGGGATTTAAATCTTGTTCTGTCAAGTTTACAGAAACAACCGTTTGAGCCGTTGGCTGAAATTCCTTTGGTTCTACTGACAAGGAAGTTAGTATTTTTGGTTGCCATAGTTTCCGCAAGAAGAGTTTCGGAGCTAGCGGCCTTATCCTGTAAGGAACCATATCTTATTTTTCATAAGGACAGGGTCGTTCTCCGCCCTCATCCTTCCTTCCTACCGAAGGTCATATCCAGTTTTCATTTGAACCAGGATTTGGTATTACCATCCTTCTTCCCTAAACCTACTTCCAGAAAGGAAGGGTTGCTGCATACCTTGGATATTGTCAGGGCCATGAAGGCCTATCCTAAAGCTACAAAGAAGATCCGGAAAACAGATGTGCTGTTCATTCTACCAGATGGGCCCAAGAAGGGGCAGGCAGCTGCAAAGTCCACCATTTCTAGGTGGATTAAGCAATTAATCACTCAGGCCTACGGCTTGAAAGGGTTGCCTCCTCCAGTATCATTAAAGGCTCATTCTACTAGGGCCATGGGCGCCTCCTGGGCAGCACACCACCAGATCTCTATGGCTCAAGTTTGCAAGGCGGCAACCTGGTCTTCTGTCCACACATTTACAAAATTCTACAAGTTGGACGTAAGAAGGAATACTGATACTGCCTTCGGGCAGGCAGTGCTGCAGGCTGCAGTTTGAGACCCTCGGATTCCGGGGGCTCCTCTTTTTTGAGTTAAATTTAAAATTTAAGATTATTTTTCTCAACTAAGTTGGATTTATTATGATTTGAGTATATCTCTAAATTAAATCCTTTTGTCTTGGAGATGTTCTCCCTCCCCTCATTGTAAGCATTGCTTTGGGACATCCCATATAGTAATGAATGCCGCTCTGTGTCCCGTGATGTAACGATAAAGAAAAAGAGATTTTTAATACAGCTTACCTGTAAAATCTTTTTCTTGGAGTACATCACGGGACACAGAGCTCCCACCCCTCTTTTTGAGGACCATTTTGGGAGGCATACTGCTTGCTACAAAACTGAGGTACTCCTCCTATGGGAGGGGGTTATATAGGGAGGGGCATTTCCTGTTTGAGATTGCCAGTGTCTATCACCTGAAGGTACTCCATATAACCCATATAGTAATGAATGCCGCTCTGTGTCCCGTGATGTACTCCAAGAAAAAGATTTTACAGGTAAGCTGTATTAAAAATCTCTTTTTCCTAGGTGTCCCATTCATACTGCGATGCAGCCTAGAAAAATGTAGGTACACTTTAAAGCCCAACAGGCTCCAGACAAAACATTTTTTTCCTCATGCAGTGGTGCTGTGCCCACACTGCATGGGTCAACTGCTCGTTTTTTTTCTACGGGTAAGCGCAAAGTTCATACTCGCCTTATTCGCCAATTCTCCAGAAAACTGCGCTCCACCATGGTCCATCAGTGGACTGTCTATTGAGCGTGTGGATGTCAGGAACAGTACATTTTCAAGACCACTGGGGCACTGGGGGGCCAAACCAGTCTTGTGCAAAGGAGGGCAACGGTAAGTATAACTCCACTGCCCTCTCCCCATAAATAGTAAGGAGTTGTCCTATGGGCAACCGCTGGGTGGTAGTCCGGGAACCCAGTGATTGTATAATGTGCCACGTCCTAATTATGGAGCAGTAGTAACAATAACAAAGATCATGGACTTTATAGACACAGGAATACAAAATCTATAAAAGATTACAAATTGGCTTTGATACATGATTAAAACGGTGACCTCTGTGACAAAAGTGTTGACTAAAAAACACCTTTAGTAGGACATAGTATTATATACTAATTCAAGTTTTCTGGCTTTTAATGACATACTGTAAAATGTATCCTTCGGTTAATAGCTTGACATGTTTCGCAGGGAACTGTTTCATTTGTAATGGACAAGTATGTTTGCTAAATTGTATTTTGAAATCTGAATTTATATTTTCATTTTGTGGATAGTGGTGGTGTTGCATGTTTTTGCAGGCCCATGTTTTGTATTATCTTGTAAACTATTAGTATTTCCTTTTTCTGAAGATAAGGGCACAGTAAGTAAGATGTGTCTGGTCTTTCATATGCAGTCCTTGATTATGGCAGAATGTGTAACCATAGCAATAAAATACACAGGTTACATTGTTTTCGAAGGGTCTGTGTTCTGAATTATAATGTGCTGAATGAAACTGTTTATGGCATGTCAGAGACCTTTGCTTCTCATGATTCTTGAAAGCTCAAAGAAGTACCAGCAGTGCCCGCGTGTAAGCTTGGCATTCAAGATTGCAAGCAAATTTAAATTAACAGCAAAGTATAATACTTTCCAGTTTCCATAGAAACATGACCAAGTTGACACCAAAAACTGCTGAAAAAGTTTAGAACCAATATATAAACACAAAAATATTGTTCTGTGATTCATTGCAGTAACCCTGATGGGTTCGGATTGGAAGCGGAAGCCAGGATGACCACTTGGCACATAATGATGCCATCAGACGTTGAAGCAGATGGAATGTATCAGGATATAAGTGAAGGTAAGATGAATGTCATCTGTGGGTAATCTGACACGAAGTGACACTTTTTGGAGACCCTCGACACCAATACAGTGATCAGTGCTAAAAAAAATGCACTTTCACTGTATTAATGACACTGTGAGGGAAGGGTTTAACATCAGGGACTATTAAAGGGTTAACAGTGTTCCCTGGGAGTGCCAACTGTGTGGGGGTGACTGGGGAAGACTGAAATCCGTGTTCCTGCCACAAGATCTTCATCTTCCCCTCTGACAGAACGGTGATCTGCTTTGTTTTCATAGGTAGACCCCCTTTCTGTCTGCCTCAGGAATGATCGGCAGGTCCTGGTGGATATCTGGACCCGCTGATTGGCTTCCGCTATGTCCACTCACAGTGGGAGCGCGGCGCACATGCGCACCCCCGACCCGTAGACAAAATTGCGTACAGGGTTGCCCTGCCGCAGTATATATGTGTGGGCGGTTAAAGTGGAATTTACACTCCTACCCTTTTACAGTCACAGAAGCTGCTTCTGTTTGATCTGCAACTGCCATGGTGTTCTACATGTAATCAGTTATGACTCCAGCCATTTGATGATTTGACAGTTTGGTTGAAGATACCAGAGTATGTGACAGTTAACAATTCCGGCATTCCAGGAATGTAACTGTTTTTTTTTTTTTTAAACGGTTAAATTGATGGGTTTAGTTCTGCTTTATGATTTACTGCTATTCAGGGGGCTTTGGGCTTCAGAAAAATGGCAGCCTCTGGAAAGAAGTAACAGGAGCAATGTTGGAGGCAATTTACAGCAGGGGTTGACAATATCCGGGCGCCAGGTCGCAATTGCGACAATAAATTGTGACCTGGCGCCCGCGGTGGCCGGTTATTGAGGCCGCGAATCCGCGGCCTCAATTACCGGCCACCGTGGGCCCACAGCGATTGCGCGGTGGGGGAGGTGGGGGCGCACGGAGGCACAGGATCCTGTGTATCCGTGCGCCCCCGCCGCGCCGTGACGGACGGCCGTTGAGGCCGCGGCTTTGCGTCCTTGTGAAGTCCCAAGCTCTTCCTTCTGTGAGCTGGCGCCATCTGGTGGTGGCCGTTGGCATTACAAGTTAAACAGCAATTCTAATGTGTGTCATTTTTCACTATATATATACATATATATATATATACATATATATATATATATATATATATATTTTATTCGAACACCCTAGAGAATAAAATGGCAATCGTTGCAATACTTTCTGTCACGCCGTATTTGCGCTGCGGTCTTACAAGCGCACTTTTTTGGGAAAAAATTACACTTTTTTTAATTAAAAAATAAGACAACAGTAAAGTTATCCCCATTTTTTTTAATATTGTGAAAGATAATGTTACGCCAAGTAAATTGATACCCAACATGTCACGCTTCAAAATTGCGTCTGCTCGTGGAATGCCGACAAACTTTTACCCTTTAAAATCTCCATAAGCGACGTTTAAAAAAATCTACAGGTTGCATGTTTTCAGTTCCAGAGGAGGTCTAGGGCTAGAATTATTGCTCTCGCTCTAACGATCGCAGCGATACCTCACGTGTGGTTTGAATACCATTTACATATGCGGGCGCTACTCACGTATGTGTTCGCTTCTGCGCGCAAGCTTGACGGGGCGCGTTTTCTGGCTCCTAACTTTTTTAGCTGGCTCCTAGATTCCAAGCAAATTTGTCAAACCCTGATTTACAGCACACACTAATTTTGGTAGCATAATTATTAATGTGCAAGGTATGTTCATTGCTAAAGAACATTATTTTTTATTAAAGTTGTTATGCGTAAAGTTCCTCTTTAAGACAGCTGGGCTGATTTACTAAAGCAGATGAGAATCTTCATGCAAACAATTGTGTGATTTTTCACTTTAATCCATTCCTTTGAAAAGCATCTGCACTTGATTGGGTATTGATTAGGGATTCAAAGCAAAGAGGTTTTATTTATGCATGACTGAGTAATTAATGTGAATATTCACACATTTCTTAAGTGACTAATCTTGGTTCCTTTAGTTAATCAGCCTCAATTTGTCAACTGGCCAGTTGGAAGCTGCATAGAACCTGCCAGTCCTTCTGCTTGGCCTGGTGCTTGCCTCCGAGCTTCCAAAATTACTAATTCTGCCTTCATCTGTAAATGAGATATAGCCCATAAACACATATTTACTGTTCACAGATGGTGCATCTCATATAAAATTATATTAGTTTTCTCTACAATAAAGCTCTGAAATGTGAAATTAAAATGCTTACCATAAGCCCCAATGCAAACCATTTTTTGACATGTACTATTCATTTGTGACCTGGTATTGCTTCTTGAAGCCATTGTAATGTAAAAGTGTGTCAAAGGGATTTCAAATGCATTGTATATTGATGGTGATCTAAACCGTCAAAATGATAGACTGTGTTTTTTGCAGGGCGCCAGCTTCTCTTGAAAGCTGTCAACCGAGTTTGGATAGAGCTGATTCATAGCAAGAAACAAGTTCTGGAGGATATGTTCAAAGTGACATTTCCTGTCAATGACCGAGGACATGTGGATATTGGAGTTGTCAGGCCTTTTATTGAGGAAGCAACGTTGCGTTCTTGGCAAAACCACCTTAGTAAGTCATTTTACAGCTAAAGAATTTTTATTTTTAACCTCTGTGTTTATGCTTTAGTATTCCCAACTCTGGAGCTTTTCTATATTGCCTACTTTTTTATTTGCCCCTTTATTGCGTCTCTGTGCTTTTTTTATTTATTTTTATTTCTACTACACTTTTATTTTTCATTGATCAAAATTTGCAAAGACTTAAAGTGGTTGTAAACCTCAGAGGAAATCTGAATAAAGAATATTGCTCTATAGTGGCTACTTCTTTCAATTAAGAGCACTAAGGGTTTCATTTACTAGAGAGTGCAAAATCAACCCTAACGTGTCATTTCTCTCTGCTGTCAGCATGAATCACTTCTAACAAGTTTTCCTGACACCAAGAGAAAATTAGTGACAGGGGAGGGACCCCCATCAGATTGACAGCCTCAGCTCTGTTTCTGTGTGCTGTGTGGAGGGAGTGTGTGCCTTTCCTCCAATCAGCTGCCAGAGCTCTCCTCATTGAGCTCTGCAGGGTGTAACTTCAGCTCTCCGCCCCCTTCTTCTTCTTCTTCTGAGTGTATAAACTCAAGTATCTATGGTTGCAATGGTGAGTCCATTGAGCAGACCTTCATCCCGATGATGATTCAAAAAAAAGTACACCTCCTTTATTATTTTTTGAATCATCATCGGGATGAAGGTCTGCTCAATGGACTCACCATTGCAACCATAGATACTTGAGTTTATACACTCATACACTTAACCCCCAAGATATTCACACACTTTTTGGCATATACGGCCAATGTGGCAATCTAGGAATAGCATTTCACCACACGTGTATTCGTGTTTATATTTAATTCATCGTTTTATTCTTCTATATTCACGATCTATTTAACCTGTTGCCACATCTATACTGGCATATATTGTCTTGTTAAGAGGTTTGACAGTATTTATTCTCACTATGTTTATTTTACTCATATATGCTTAGTCTAAATAATATTTATGTGGATCACATCTGTTTTTTGGCACCTTGGATTTTTGTTCAACAACATTTCACATAATTTTTTTTTTTTTTTCTTTTTATGTTCCCTTGGATATGTATAGGCAGTCTGTGATCTGATATTGACTTCTGGTGTGCCCAATGATTGCGGACAACCCTCAGCCAATTATTCAATCAGGTCACACACTAGCCTCTGATCTCTATATATACTGAACAGTTTCAATGCATGTTAGCCATGAATAAGCACTGAAGCCAGTGCGAAACGTCGGTATTTTCCTGTTCCTATTGCTGTGATCTGCTGTGTTCTTGCTGTTGATTTGAATAAAGACAACCTGTTTGGTTTGGAGTGCGGCTGTCCATCCCTCATCTTTTTACCAGATACAACTTATGTTGGAGGATTTGTTTCATCTCGGTGTATCACCTGAGGCCAGTCACTTCACTGGGTATATGTAAGGTTTCCAACCACCTTAAGGATACTGTACTAAGCCTTTGAACAGTCCTAATACCTGCCCTAAGCGTGCCAGCAGTTTTTTTCTAGTGTCCTAAGAGGATGGAATTCTCGGCTCTCTACCAAGAAAAGTCCAACTATTTTTACTAGTCTTTTTTTTTTTTTCATGAGTTTATTTTTTTTAAGCAAAATGTTTTTACATGCTGCTTGAGCTGGACTCATAATGCAGCAGTCCAGAATGGTGTATCCGCAGCACCAACTTAGGAAGCTGTACCTAGACCCCACTGAACTAGACAGTTGTGGGAAGTAAATCACCAAAAATGTATTTATTTGTTGGTGGACTATTCGTTGCAGCATTTACTCTTTGCTTCCATACTAAGGGGTTGATTTACTAAAACTGAAAAGTGCAAAATCTGGTGCAGCTCTCCATAGAAACCAATCAGCTTCTAGGTTTTTTGTCGAAGCTTAATTGAACAAGGGGACGTTAGAAGCTGATTGGCTGCCATGCACAGCTGCACCAGATTTGGCACTTTCCAGTTTTAGTAAATTAACACCTAAAGGCCCATACACTTGTTCAGAAAATGGTACGAAAAATACCACTTTCAAAGCCATCGTACAATAAACTGATCAATAGTACACAGCTTTTGAGAGCCATTAAGGACAGGTCGTGCAAAATTGGGATGGGACAAGCACGAAAATACCAGATTGTACGATTTTCGTTTTAATCCGTACAGTTTTCGTCTGAAAATACAATACATTACATCACTTCCAAATTTGTATTCTGTCATACGAGAATTTTTGTAACTTTAGTAACCTCTTCATTTCGATATGGAGACTAACATGCAAAAAACAAAAACAGGCTTAAGTGTTCAGTTAATAAAGTAGGTTTTAATACTACCTTTTGGATAACTATAGCCTGGGTGGCTTTCACTCATTTCCAATCAATGGCCCCCTTTTGACAAGGCATATCACATTAAATATTCCCTGTTGGAGTGATTTTAAGACCACTGCTTGTTCTTTAACCTATGCTTTTTTAGTGAGGTTGTCCTTTTGTTCATCACCTGAAATTTTACTTGGGCGATATGTCCTTTCTTGGAGGAACATACAGGCTGTGGAGTCGGTAGATAAATGTTTCGACTCCTAAATGTTCTGACAATCTAAATTTAGTAGGAGTCAGAGTTGGGAGTCGGTGCATTGTTTGCGGACTCCGACTCCAGGTACCCAAAATTTCCTCCGACTCCAGGTACCCAAAATTTCCTCCGACTCCAGGTACCCAAAATTTCCTCCGACTCCAGGTACCCAAAATTTCCTCTGACTCCAGGTACCCAAAATTTCCTCCGACTCCACAGGCTTCATTGAACATGTTGAAAATGCTGTAAATTTTATGGTGGAAGGCGATGGTAATCCAAAAAGTTCTGCTTTAGGGTAGGGCTTCCTCCCCTGCTCCTCTTTAGAAAATGGCACATATTTTGGGGGGCTACTTGGATCACCTAGGTGATCTGAGCAGAAGCTTTCACATCAGGCAACTGTCTCACAGATTTCCAAGCTAATTGGCCCTCCATTCACACATTCTCTACTTTTTACCAGTAGGATGGATGTTCAAGCCTCATTTGATGCCAGTTATGGGTGAAAGGTTCTTCAGACAGCTACCAGTTCAGTTTTTGTTGTGTGTGTGTGTGTGTGGTCATGGTTGCCCCACACCTCAGTTGGACTGCTTTTGGACATCCCAATAGTCTCTGAATCTCCATGTGCCTCAATAAATGAGAAAGAAAATTCGTTTTTTTTTTATCCTACCCCACTGTGTATATGATCTTGCTCCTAATATTGCTTTTCTATAAAATTGAGGCATGCTGGGAGTGGGAGGGATTATAACTGGCTAGTCACTGTCAGTGTCCAAATCCTCCTAAAAGCTTCCATTCATCCCAATTGTCTCTGAATCCTGTGTCCCTCAATGAAGTCCAAGAAATGGATTTTACTGTGAATTTGAAAATCAAATGTTTTCCTTCACTTAGTCTTAGAACCTTAATACAAACTGAATTCCTTTCCATATAATTAACATATATATTTTTTGTTTTAACAGCATATGAAAAGAAATGCATCAGTAAAGGTGAAGCTATGGTGCCTCAGTCAAAGCTGTCACGTGTCAGTAGTGGCTTTGGCCTCTCCAAGCTAACTGGATCAAGAAGAAATCGTAAGGAGAGTGGACTCAATAAACACAATCTCTCCACACAGGTATGGTTAGTAGAGGGCCATTTGCTGTGCATCCTTGCATGTACAGAATAAAGTGATGTTTCTTGCCAGTGGAGCAGCAACGCTCGGCTATGCCAGCCAAAGACTGATAAGGGCTATTCTATTTATTTAATTTATTTTATGCATTTTGAAATTTACCTTGAATTAGACGTCTGGGTCCTGACATTGTATAACAGGCCAGCTTTATTATATTTTGAAGTCTAAAATATTATCTTGTTTGCTTTCTAAAACATTTCTGTAGTGGTCTTTGTGGGTATGTACAAAATGGCTGTTTTTTTTTTTTTTTTTCTTCTAGGAAATTTCTCAGTGGATATTCACTCACATTGCTGTTGTAAGGGACTTGGTGGATATGCATTATAAAGAATACCAGGAGGTAATGGAATGAAGCATGTAATTACTCAGTACTTACCTAGACTTTCCACTACAGAGCTCCTCAATATGGAGAGCTCATCTCTCTCTTTTTTTTTTTTTTTTTTTTTCTATTTTGTCAATAAGACCTGCAACATTTTATCAGTTGTTCGTGTGTTGGATCCAATTATTTTAATGAATCAGATGTCTGAAAAACTGGCAAGGCCTTGCTTTATGTTTAAATTTTCATGCCTCTGGACCCTTTCGTGGAGTACTAAGGACAGTGGAAAAAAATGAAGGGGCAGATCTCTATAAAGTGCCCCTCTGCACAGTCTAAAGCCCTGTAAACACGGCCAGGAATCCCGTCAGGAAAAAAACCTCTGTTTTCCTGAAGGGATTCCTGGCAAGCTTGCCTTGCAAAGCCGTGCATACAGATGGCCACTCAAAAAAACCGCCAATCTTTTGAAAGGCAAGAACTCGGTGACGTCATCGACTACGATGAGCCGGCGCTCGTCACATTCGATGCCATCTTGCTACACCCCACACTAAGCTTGTATGCTACCGCACATGCGTCGAAGTCTTATCGAGCATGCGCGGGTTTACCTTAACAGGTAAGCATGCAGACGACCGGTTTTCTCGGCAGGAAACACTCTGCTGGGAATCCCGACGGGAAAATAGAGAGCAGGTTCTCTATTATCCCTGGGCAGTTTTCCTGTTGGGAAAACTGCTAGGGAGCATACACGGCCGGGATTCCCGGCCAAATGCTCTCCTGGCAGTTTTCCTGCCGGGAAAACCGGTCGTGTGTACGAGGCTTGAGTCTTTTCTGCATACATATTAAGTGGCCTAGATGGATCCTCTAGTTCTAAGCAAATATATCTATGTATAGATAGAGATAATAAATAATATATATGTATGTAATGTTTGTGTATATATTTTTTTTAATTCAAGATGCACTGTTTTTTATTAAAAATAAAGTTTTGGCTGAAGAACTGAGAATTGTTTAATTCTTTATCACCTATTTAGATAACGCATTTTACCAATGATTAAATAAAAAGAGCAAATTAGTGTGGCAGAGAAATTATTTGAAGCATAATTGAAAGTTTAGCAGAATTCTTCTAAGTCTCTAGGCAGAGGCGATTTATTTAAATTTTTTTGGTCTTTTTTATATCTATATCAGTGTAATTGGCAAATGCAGCTTTATGCCAAACCAGTTGGATACTAGCTTTCAAAAAAATTAGTCCTTTGTAATATTTATAGTTATTATGGTTTTATTTATTGGGCCTTTTTATCCAGAATGGGTGACAGGCCTCATATCTTCAGCCAACTTTAAACCCTGCCAGGTACCCCTAGGTGACAGACTAGTAATTGGGTTATTTCCAATCATTTAGGTCGATAGCTAATGGTTGCCCCCAAGATAGGCTGCCACTGGAGTTGTCGGAGAAAGCTTTCCTTGTCTCTTATAATGGGCACAGGGATACATGCTCAAGCAATCCAAGCTTTTCCGAACGTGTCTAAAAAAACAAATATATATATATATATATATATATATATATATATATATATATATATATATATAATTTCTTTGGGCAATCACATCACACCTTCATATCCATAGTCAGCTTAAGCTGTAGTCATTTACTTTGTTGTTAGTCATTATTTTATTTGTATCATTTACTTTAACAGCGTCAACAAAATGCATTAAAATATGTAACAGAGGAGTGGAACCAGATTGAATATGAACTCCTCAGGGAGAGGGGACTTTGGGGACCACCTATCGGCTCCCATTTAGATAAATGGATGCTGGAGATGACTGAAGGGCCATGTAGAATGAGGAAAAAAGTTGTGAGAAATGACATGTTCTACGTTCATTATCCTTACGTCCCTGACGTGGAGCAAGACAATAACACAATGGTGAGTTGAAGATTTATTGTGATTTTCTTGGTTTGAAAACAGACAGTATATGAAACACTAATTGTGCATTATGGTTTATCATCGCAGTCTTACAAGAAGCTGCACACCACTGTTGTCACTGTCCAGTAAAAGCTTTATTGAGACTCTAGGAACAAGAATGCTGCTGTCCTTGCCTCCTGACTGCCCAGCTCTGGTTTCCTCCTCAAGAGGGGGGAATAGTAGAGATGAACCCATGAGGATGTAACGCATGACAGGTGGGCGGTGCGGCGATGGAGGCGACCGCATGCTTGTTCTTCAAGTATCAATAAGGTCTTTTTAGGACAGTGACATCAGTGGTGTGTGGCTCCTTGTAGGGTTGTTTAAGACACAAGTAGCAAGGATGGGCTTCTGAGCTTGCACCTGCATGGTGTTTGAACAGAGGGGCTTGTAAAAGTTTAGAGCGGTTACATTTCCATATTTTATCATTCATTATACTCTTTGTGAGGTAACTAGATCCAATTAAATGATTCTTGCAAAAAAAGATTTTGAAAATGATGAGGGTGTTCGTGTAAACTTTTGCTTGCAGCCCTTTCTTCCACTTGTTTCATATCCACTCTCATGCATGAGAGTGACGTCTTGGCAGCTACCGCCACTCACAGTGACGGGGGCCTGCCAACCTGGAAAAAAGGCCAATGGGAGATGTCAGCCCTCTCAGCGGTGACCAGGCACCACTGGAAGAATTTTGTTCTAAGATAAGTATTTCCTAATGTGCCAGTTTTTTTTGTTTTGTTTTTTAACATGCTCGTCTTCTATCGAAAACCAATAGGTTACTAAATTTATTAAAATTCTCATATGACAGAATACAACTAAGATATATAGGGCCAGATCCACATACATTTGGATCGGCGCAGCGTATCAGAGATACACTACGCCGCCGTACCTTACCTGGCGTATATTCGAATCCTCAGCAAATTTGCGCCGTAAGTTACGGCGGCGTAGTGTATTTCTGGCGGCGGATTTGAAATTGGGCGGGTTGGGGGCGGGTTTCATTTAAATGAAGCGCGTCCCCGCGCCGAATGAACTTGCGCATGCGTCGTCCAGAAATTTCCCGCCGTGCTTTGCGTGAAATGACGTCGCAACGACGTCATTTTTTTTAACTTGGACGTGAGTTACGTCCGTCCCTATTCACGGACGACATGCGCAAAAAAAAAAAAATCAAATTTCGACGCGGGAACGACGGCCATACTTAACATGGCAAGTCTATCTATACGCCGCAAAATACCAGCTTTAACTATACGCCAAAAAAAGCCGACTACAGACGACGTTAGAAAATGCGTCTGCCGCGCGTACGTTCGTGGATCGTCGTAAATTGCTAATTTGCATACCCGACGCGGAAAACGACGTGAACACCACCTAGCCGAAGTATTGCATCTTAGATCCGAAGGCGTACGAAGACGTACACCTGTCGGATCTAACCCAGAAGCCGTCGTATCTTGTTTTGAGGATTCAAAACAACGATACGACGCGGGAAATTTGAAAGTAGGCTGGCGTATTAGTAGATACGCCGGCGTACTTCGTCTGTGGATCTGGCCCATAGTGTATTGTAATGTATTCTTTCTTTCTGAGCATGCGTGGTCTTGGTCACATGATTTTTTTTTTGTATAAATACCATACTGATTACATGAAAATATTTTGTTCTGTTATCAGACGAGAACATTTTTCGTGCTTATCCCTTCAGATTATCAGATGATCACTCTGAAAGCGGTATTTTACATTCGATTTTCTCATCGTGTACTAGGCATTTTTGGGGGGTTTTTTTTCCATGTCGGCACCTTTTTGTTAGACGTTTTTTTTTTACCACTGACCTTGGGAAGGAGATGGCACAGACTTTTGCAGAAAGACACTTCTGTCCTTGTAGGGGAGAAAACAAGTCTGTAATAAAGAATTTAGTCCTTGACCGGGAAGGCTTCACTTTTATGACAGTTTAGGTGTGTGAAAAAGGCTGTTTGATCCTGTCTTCTCTGATCCTCCCTTTCTTTAACCGTCCCCAATCCATGTGCTGATAGTACAGAGTCTTGAAGTCACTCTGCACATGCTCAGTTTGGTGTGTAGAGTCTTTTTTTGGGGGTAGGAGGGGAGGGTGCATGTGATCAACACAGGGCCAATCAGCACAGTCCAGACACGGGGGTCAGGGGTCACACAGCCTCGTAGGGCAGTCAGAGGAGAATGAAAACTCCTACTGATAGAAGTTACAAAACTGCTATATACCGCTGATGAGAAAAGGTATTTAGCAGTTTGTATTTACTAAAATAATCGCATTTCTTTTTGTTTTGAATTTTTTTTTTTTCGCCGTATCTTTTTTTTTTCCCGACGCAACTTTATTGACCCGACGCGATCCACAAAGCTTGGCGTAACGTAATTTCGCGCTATGCACGTCGGGAAAATGACGTCACGAGCATGCGCAGTACGGCCGGCGCGGGAGCGCGCCTAATTTAAATGGGAATCGCCCCCATTTGAAGAGGAACGCCTTGCGCCGGCGGAATTTAAGTTACACAGCCGAAAATTTCTAGGTAAGTGCTTTGTGGATCGGGCACTTAGGTAGAAATTTTGAGGCAGTGTAACTTAAATGGAAAAATTTACGTTACGCCGGCTCTTTGTGGATCTGGCCCTTAACTTCTAGTAGAATCCCCACATTTTTACATAGACCCTTAGAGCAGAAGTGGGCTGTTTTAGATGCCCCAGAGTTGTTTCCCCATTTGCAAAGGGCTATTTTATATTAACTTTCTATATCCATCTGTGGTTTTGACTTCTTCATGTATAATATAATCTTTCTCATATATTTTTTTTTTATACTTAATACCCCATTTTTAGTCTGATATTCCATGTACACTACCTGAAACCTCTGACGGTCTCTTGATGGTAACTCATGAGAAGGTAAAACGGAGTGAAGTTTTGAATGCACAGGCTGTACTGGGAATAATCACTGGAGCATGTTCTAACAAAGCTGCTTTTATTTCTAAGTGCCTCACTCTGTGCTTGTTTACGGTATAACAACACTCGTCCCTTACCCTTTTACCTTCAAGGATTAGTAGTATATATTCAGCATCAGTCTTCGGGTCCATGCACACTGGGCTTAAAAATCGCTGCTTCTACAGGTGTTTTGCCTGTAGAATCAGCTCAATGTTCTCCTATGTGTCCATCCACATTAGAACCTTTTAGAGGCACATTTTAAGCTTGGTGTTTAGAGGCCGAAAGAAAAACCCTTAATCCTAAAGAAAAAACACTAATTGCTTGTACAAAAACACTATAGGAGCTTTTTTTTCTGCCCAAAACCCGGAAGTGCAGAATCACGTGTGTATATAATATATACATGATTCTGTACAGAGCTGTCTCCCTGTAGCAGTTAATCTGCTATGGGGCAGTCGTAAAGTGGTTAAAACTGCACATCACATATGTCAACATGGCACATCAGTATTGCCTTACTTTTCTAAAAAAATTTTACCTACCCGTTTTTTTTATATATATATAAAAAAAAAAGCAAAGCTTGCTTGCTTTAAAAATTTTAAAAACTTGGGCTATCACTTTAACTTGCTGTAATATAAAATAAAACAAATGTCCAAAGCAGTATATGTACAGATATGTTAGAAAATATACACAGAAATACGGAGTAACACCGAAAGGTAACATTCATGCAATCTTGTAGCAATATAGGTAAAAAAAATGGTTTTACTCGCATATGTTCAGAGACCAGCATGTAAATTGCAATTGCCATAAAAAAATACACTGTTTTTCAATCCGATTGCAATTGTGTAAGCTCATATTCCAAAGCAGAACTCCATCTCTGCATTTTGAAACAAAACCGTCACCTGGCCCCCCTGCGCTCTCATACCCCAGAGTTGCCTAAAAATCTTCCCTCTCCAGCCCCCAGTGCCTGAAAACATGTTCGATCGGCAGCATTGTGCAGTGCAGTAGAGCCCGATTGGTTCCCAATGCATAACGTTCCATGGGATCTGATTGTGGGAAATTAAAGCTGAAGTTTAGTTTTGCATATATTTTGCCTTCCCTGGTCCCCCCTTCATCGGCATACTAATTAAATTTTAAATTAAAACTTTTCCCTTTTTTTTACGCCTTACTTTAAACCCAGTGGTGTAACCACTGGTGCCCTGTGCTTCTGTATGCAAGGCAGCTAGGCAGCTTATGTCCAGTATGAGGGGCCAACTGGGTGCTATACATAGCTGTTTTAGTACCACTCTCAAGAACCCTCAGCCTTGATGCAAGCAATTGGCTGTCTTAGGGGAAATTATCAAAATGCCTTGTTTCCTTGGTAAGTTGTATTTACATTAATGAAAAGGGTGGGCCAGGAACAATCAGGTTGTGGAGGAAAGTGCTAGAAGAGGCTGGACCACCTCTAGCCAAGACATGAGGCGAGCTCTATCTGACATGCTGCAACTTCTAATGCACATTGTGAGATGCTCACGGTGTGCAATGAAATGAGAGTAAAAAATGTCAGTATAGGGGAGGAGACTGTACAACCATGGCCGGATTCCAGCCAAGGCCAACAAGGCCAGGCCTCGGGGCGGCAGTGGGTGCAGGGAGCTCCCCCCTGTCATGTCATGGATGGTGAGAGGAGAGAAAACTGAGGGAAGAGGAGGTGAGCACCCCCCCCCCCCCCCGCTTCTCAATGCAATTTTCAGCAGCAGCACCCCCCACCTCTCAATGTCAGCACCCCCCCACGCCTCTCAGTGTCCTGCCAAAGGGAGTAAATCCGGGCCTGTGTACAACTGTGCAAGACTGAAGGTAAGGCTGGAGTGCAGCTTTAAAATGTCAAAGATAACCTTAAGCAGTTATACTGGCAGTATTAAAAAGGAAACATTTAGTGAAATAACATGGAGACTGGTTGATGGCGGGCTTATGACTTTATATAACCTGTTACCTCCATGATAACATGAACAAGTTTCATATACAGTGGCCAACGCAAGAAGAGTTTGTGACAAAGATTGTATTGCACTCAGTACAGTTTTGCTGAAGAAATAAAATTGAAAATATTTTTTTAGCAATGAAGAAAAATTGCAATGTTATGGACTCATTGGGATTGATTATATAAATTGAGACTGTTCACTTTGCAAACTGAATGTTCAGGTATCTTGGTAAATAAGATGAAGCAGTGTTCACTTCAGATAAGCAATCATGTGCTATACAAAAAAATTCAAAAATATATATATAGTATGTGTGGTATGTATGTGTGTGTGTGTATATATATATATGTATGTATATATATATATATATATATATATATATACATTTAATACCTGATATATATATATATATATATATATATATATATATATATATATATATATATATATAGATATATACAGTATATATATATATATATATCTATTACACACACACATGCATACATACATACATACATACATACACACACGTGTATGTAACCTCAATGTGTACTGTTTCAATTTTTCATAAAAATTCATATATATATATAGATTTTTTTTTTTTAAAGAAATGTTAGAGCCGGTTCACACTGGGGCGACTCTGAGCCGCCTGACGTGTCGCGTCCCATTCAATGCAATGGAACCGTTCTAAGAGGAGCGACGCAAGTCGCTCCGACTTAGAAAAAGGTTCTTGCACGACTTCGGGGGCGGCTCGGGGCGACCTGCATTGACTTCTATACAGAAGTTGTTTTGCAGGTCGCCTCTGAAGTCGTCTTCAGTACGACTTGCAGAGTCGCCCCCAAAGTCGTGCTGCGGAAGTGTGAACCAGCTCTGAGACTGGACAAAATTATTTAATATTTGCTTCAAACTCCAGTAATATCTACAATGTTTACATTTTGGAAATATTATCATACACTTTTCTGCTGTGTATTGTAGGCCTCTTTTTTTATTCTAGGCCCTTATGTATCTTGCCAATATACGCCATGCTTTTGCTGACAGTATTAGATTTATTTTCAGATATCAAATAAGGCTTCTTTTTAGCTTTGCATGGGCTCCCTGCTTCTCTGAATACTTGGTCTTATTCTTTGTAGTAAATGAATTTGACAAAAGAGTTGTGTTCCATACACTAACAGGCTGTTCCTGGACCTCTCACAGCTGTGCCTTGCCAGCAGTCTTGTGCTGCCCACTACAACTAGCAGAATGCACACTGTCTCTTTGTCTTTGGTGGATACCAGAGTGCTGAAATAATGTTTGTTTTAAGAGTTTGAAAAGATTGTCTATTCACAACAGCCATGCCAAACATACCAGAAGGACGTGCTATGGAGACCAGTCCCTTTTTTTTTTTTATTACAAATAATCAAACTAGGCTGGTTTAAATGCATACCAAAAAGTGGAATGTCATGCATTTGGCTACATTTCCACATAAATATGTGAAAGCATCCTTCTGCTCGATGGTTAAAGAAACAGGCAATAATGGCGTGATCAGCCTTGGGCCTTAAATAAAGGCCAAACTTTTTTAATTTTTTTTATAGAATGGAGATGTATTAGAACCCCTAGCCTTTTTATTGCCATCCGTGCCCCGTTAGGAAGATTCACCCGCTCTTTGTCCTGTTTACCCAGATGTACATCCAGCCACAGGAATCCTCGGATTCTTTGCCACACTTTTTCATGTTTTTGCTATGTGAAGGGGACCTTAGGGCATGGCACTTTGGCAGACATGCTTTGAAATGTGGAATACCCCTGGATGGTTTGCTAGCAATGATAAAAGTTTTAGGAACTGCACCAAGCCAATCACATGAGTAGAGAGTAAGGCTTTTAGAGCCATCTTGTATGCTGTGTTACCATAAAATCTACCCCCCCCCCCTTTTCCCAGCTGTCAAAATGCGGGCACAAACTGAATGGACATGGATGTCGCAAAACTGACCTCTATCTCGCCCTGCTTCCGATTCGGTTGCTCGCAGATCCCCTGCTGAACGAAGCAGATAAAGCCTGTGTAAAAGGGTCACTAAGAGAGCTTGTCTGTGGCACCGAGTTTTATTCTATTATATTCCTTCTGTTATGATGGCCATACACAGGGAAAAATGTATAGCATTTTTAGCCTCTTTACATCAGCTTATCTCCCATCATTTACTGAAACCTTGGTCCAAACTGTTGAAGGTAGGTTGCCATGGTCTCTTTGAAGTTGAAATTTGCAGAGAGTTTGCTAGTATGGAGCATTATTAGACTTTTTTTTATTTTATTAAGTGTCCTCAAAGTGATCATTCAAATATCACTTCTTTCACATGGATGTATTAAGGGGTAGACTAGAACATTAAAAGTATTTAATGTAGGGCTAATTTGTACATGTGTGATTTTAATTTAGATAACTTTTGGTATTTAAATTTGTCAATTTAGAGACCTGCTCGCTACCGCCGTGCTATCAGTTATGACAGCAAAGATTATTATATGCGCCTGATGCCAGGAAACCCAGCAGTGTTCCAGGACACAGTGGAGGAAAGTTCTGAAGAGGCAGCACAGCATGAGCCAGAACATGGAGAAGACACCATTGCCAAGGTGAAAGGTAAGAAAAAGTTGCTCATCGCTTGGTAATTTACAAATACTTAACCTTACATTTATGTCATTTGACACCAAGTTGCATGTACTCCAATCAGCTTTTCATTCGAACTTAAAATGATCTTCAACTTTCCTATAAGAAACCTATGCTTTACCCATGAAGAGCAAATCGACAAGCTTATTTTTTTATTTGGGCCTTAATAACCGTTTATAATTTGCCTTATTTAACCTCCCCTGCTCTTTGGTTCCAAGCATAGGGGGAAAAATGTGTAGTTTATGGGAATCATGTGACTCGCTCCTCTTAGGCCCCTCTCACACGGGGACAGATCCGCTTTCAGCAGTTCGCCAGCTCAGCGGGAGATCTCTCTGCAGATCTCCGCTGAGCCGGCGGATGACAAGTCCCTCTCTGCTCGTCCAGGGAAGGGCTTGTCCAGCGCCGCTGTCTCCTATGGAGAGATCTGATAAATTGACAGCATGTCCATTTTCATCCAATCTCTTCCGATCCGCCATGGACGGATGGCGACGTTTTGCCATCCGTCTGATTTTAGCGGATCGGGCCGGATGTCAGCAGACATGTCTCCGCTGACATCCGACGCTCCATGGAGATGTATGGATTGGCCATTCAGGTCCGCCGACAAAACTGACAGGCGGACCTGAACGGTCCGACCGTGTCAAGGGGGCCTTACACGTGACATGTTTTGGTGCTTGGTGACTGACCACTCAGGTACCAAGGCCCAGATTCACAAAAGAGATACGACGGCGTATCTCCTGATACGCCGTCGTATCTCCTGATACGCCGTCGTATCTCCTGATAAGCCGTCGTATCTCCTGATACGCCGTCGTATCTCCTGATACGCCGTCGTATCTCTGTTTTAGGGTCTTCCTAACTATGCGACTGATTCATAGAATCAGTTACGCATAGTTAGCCCTAAGATCCGACAGGTGTAATTGAATTACACTGTCGGATCTTAGGATGCAATGCCTCTGCCGCTGCTGGGGGGAGTTTGCGTCGTAAACCAGCGTCAGGTATGCAAATTAGTAGTTATGGCGATCCACGGCGGCTTTTCGCATTAGCTACGTCGCTGCTAGTCTAGTTTCCCGTCGCAAAGTTAGTCATCGTTTTTGCTGCCCTAACTTTACACAGCACACGTATGTGCTGTATAAAGTATGGCCGTCGTTCCCGCGTAGAAATTTTTGGTCCTTGCGTAAGACGTCCGGGAATACGAAAGTACGCTACGCACGTCGCCGTTCGAAAAAATGACATCACTTCGCGCAAAGCACGGCAGGAATTTCAAAACGGAGCATGCGCAGTAGGTCTGGCGCGGGAGCACGCCTAATTTAAATGGCCGCCAGCGTAAGTTTTTATGCAAGTGCTTTGAGAATCAGGCACTTGCGGTTACGTTACGCCGCCGCGATTCTACGTGAATCTGGGCCCAAGTGCTGTCACATGTGACAGGGAAAAAAAATCCTGAGCAGTTGAAGCTTACACAGGGCTAGCTATTATCACGTTATGTTTTCAATTGAGTGGAGAGGGCATAGAATTCTTGTTACGTTTTAATTGCTGTCTGTGCCCCTGTTTGTCCTTTTTACCATGATCATTGAAAGTGGAATAAACGAAAGTACCAAATGTTGGGTGGACATTGGAAAGAAATGGACGGGAAATCTTCCAATGGGAACACTAGTTCTAGTGGTCCTGGTAAAACTCCAAGATTCGGGACAGGAGTTGAAGCGAAATCTCTGCAATGGGACACAGATGGCAAAAAGAGAAAAAAAAAACCCTGACGGGTTAAGACCCTTCCTTACTCTATCCAAATAAAATAAAATAAAATTGTGCTTTTTAGTAACACTTTAAAATGTAAATTATTTTTCTTTAGAAAAAGCAACATTTTTTTCTGAAGGCCAGGTGATCAATTTCCATTCGGATATTAGTTGGTAAAGCGTTGCATAGTCGAGGTCCTTGAACTGAAAAACAACGTTCTCCTTTGGTCTTATATCGGGCTTTGGGAATTTGTAATCATTTTTGGTTAGATGATCTAAGAACTCGATTTGGGTTTTGTTGTTTTATTTTCTCACTTAAATGTAGGGGCGCGCTTCCGTGTACATATTTGTGCGTTAGGCATAAGGCCTTGAAAGTGACTCGGTCCTTTATGGGCAGCCAATGGAGGGATCTCAGGGATGGAGTGATTGGTTCCCAGGGTTTTTTTTCCTGTTACCAGTCTAGCTGCAATGTTTTGGATGATTTGGAGCCGGGCAAGCTGGTACTTTGGGAGTCTTGGGTAAAGGCCATTTGCATAATCTAATCTGGAGTGATATCTGGGTGATATTTGTAGAAAGCTTCTGTGCACTAAAAAATATGGTTCCCATTATATCCTTCAAAGACTAATTAATGAATGGGAGGGTTTGGTTCATTATTAATATGTTGTGCACGTTCTTTGTTTTTTTAACAAGGAAATTTTGAAGTGTTTAACCCTTAGAAAGTATTTCACCAAATAATAAATTCCTATTTAATTTTTCTGAAAATCCAGAATGCCTCAAATCTGACTTGTATCTTAGTACAGATGACTGAGAAAATCAGTGAGCCTATCACACAAGCAGTAGATGACATTTCTGGGGCATACTGTACACCGGTGTACAGAACACCTCCAGGTTGCTATATTGCATTGAATTTTTTTGACCGGTTTAAAAAATAAGTGGCTTTAAACTGAAATGGAAAAGCAGTTGTTAATAACACATAAAAACAGGTCAATATTCGTGCTACTCAACCATAATACAAGTCATAATATAAGCAGCCAGTTGTTAATAACGTTAAATTACAAAATGGATTTTGTAGCAATATATATATATATATATATATATATATATATATATATATATATATATATATATATATATATATATATATATATATATATATAAAATAGATATTTTTTTATGAAAGTGGAATTCCCTTTTAAAAAAAAATAAATAAAAATAAATTCTGCATTCAAGTTAAATGAAAATAAGGAGCCCATGATTCTAGTTTCCATGTCTTTACCCTGATAACATCCTATGGCACTCTTTGGCGACTTCCCATTTCCTTGCAGTGCCTGTTGTCTTTATTGTATGCAACCACCCATTATGCCTTCTATTGTTGGCTGTACTGCTTTAAAGGAGAAGTAGGCCAAAACTTTTTTGCCCATACTTCTTCTCTGGTTGTCAATAGTGCACGTAGTTCGGCACTTTTGTGACCTATGTTCAATAACAGTGGGCTAAAGCCCGCTGTCAGCTGACGCCACAGAGCCGGTCCAGGCTCTGCAGCAATCCTGACAAGAATGTCTGGATACACCAAGATGCCTGGACCTACAACTGGCACAGCCTCTCAGCTCACAGTTGAGATCATAAGTCAGTCGCTCCCACCCCCTCCACAGTCTAGAAGTTCAGTGAGTGCTGGAGGGGCAGAGTGGAGAGCCGATGACTAACTGTCACCACTCAAAGACCTGATAACTGAGCAAATAGCAATCTCTCACTTCTCGTGTACAGGCATCAGGGGACAGCTGCAGCCATCTAGGTGATTGTGAATGTTTGTTCTTTTTTTATTACTTAAAGTAAATAGAATACTTGATATTCTATCATGAGTAACTTGTATCTGTGCAATTGTTATTTTACAGTATTTGCATGTCCCAATATATTCCAATTTTTCTAACACTGCATTTTGTTGTCTGAATCAGGCCTAGTAAAAGCACCTCTTAAACGGTCAAAATCAGCCCCAGATGGAGGAGAAGATGAGAACCAGGATCATTTACAGGACCAGCTAAGTGAAGGTTCTTCCATAGATGAAGAAGAGAAGATGGATAGTACCACTCTGCTGAGGCTTCTTGAAGAAGGAGAGAAGGTAAAATGGATGATTGTACTGGATTCCACTGATTGATGTATACATAAACAAAAATGTACGAGAACTGACCTGTTTAACGATACATTTGGTAAAAGAGGAAATCGTGTTCAACCCTTAAAGGGGTTGTAAAGGTTTGTTTTTTATTTTTTTAAACAGGTTCCTTTAAGCTAGTGCAGTGGTCGCCAAACTGTGGCCCGGGGGGCCAGATGTGGCCCTTTGCTTGTCTCTATCCGGCCCTTAGGACATTATTCCTCCAACTGACACCAAGGATGAGTCACCATTTCTCCCAATGACACCATTAACCTGACACTATTTCTCCCATCGACACCTTCGATTGGGGCACTACTCCTCCTGCTGAGACCAATGATGGGGCACTATTCCTCCCACTGACACCATTAAAGGAGCACTATCGCTTCCATTGATACCAACCATGGTGCGCTATTCCTTCCACTGACACCATTGACGGGGCACCATTCCTTACATTGATACCAACCATGGGACACTATGCTTCCTGCTAAAGCCAAACATTTTAAAACTAATGATGGAGCAATGTTTACTCCCACTGATGCCAGGACATTTTCTACTCACACTGGCCACAGTTCGGCCCCCGTAAAGTCTGAAGGACACTAAACTGACCCTTTGTTTAAAAAAGTTTGGAGACCCCAGAGCTAGTGCATTGTTGGTTCACTTGCCTTTTCCTTCGATTTCCCTTCTAAATGTTTTTTTTTCTTTGTCTGAATTTCTCACTTCCTGTTTCTCCTCAGTAAGCTTGCCCCCATCACCCGAGCCGTTCTGGCTGGGGTTTAGTCAGCGTGCTTGCCACCTCCCTTGGGACTACATTCCTGCGGGGAGACACTGTGAACAGCAGTGAACCAACAATGCACTGCTTAAAGGAACCTATTTAGAACATAAAAAACAAACATTTACAACCCCTTTAAAGCAATGTTATCACATTGTTTGGCCAACTAAAGTCAGTACTAGATTTAAATAAAGGCTATGTTTAAATTAAAGCAGAAGTATATTTTGGCTGTACTTCTCCTATGGATCAGTTTGTTCTGCACTCCTGTGACTCGTTTTCAGCAGACAGCGGGCTAAAGCCATAGAGGCGGTCTAGGATATTTACATTTACAAGAGCCAGGCCTTATGTGTCTGAAAATACACTTCAGATTGCACATACATCAGAGGGACTACAAATGGGACTTAATTGACACTTAACATGGCTACTTGTTTCATTAATTTCTTTCTAGTCTGTTGTTCTTTTATACTATATTTACTCATATTGTTTTCAATTGAACCTCACACTGCTGCTTTTGCTTCCAATATTGATGTAGGCTCTGGGTTTAACTGCCTTTTGTTAACTGCATGAACATTAGAAACTGATAGATTGGCACCACCTGCTGGCAATGAATGGAATAATAATTGTAGATTTTAAATTTTTGTGGCGGATGATTTATTTTATTTTTTTATGTGACCTGCACCCTTTTTTAACATTTAGAAGGTGTTTAAAATAACTACAAACACAGGATAAAAATCTGTTATCTGGAAATGTTTTATTGATCTACAGCGTCATGAATACACTAGGCACCATCTGCTGTTTAGGATATGCAGCACAAAAAGGGAAGCGAGAAACACAAATATACCTGGAATTAGAATTTTCAAAAAAGTACCCATGCCATTGTATTGTTGTTTATTCGTTTTCAAGGATCTTTCAAGAAGCTTTTTAAAGCAATAAAAAAAGATCACGGTTTCAATCTTTTTCAGATTCAGCACATGTATCGCTGTGCAAGAGTCCAGGGCTTAGACACTGGTGAAGGCCTCCTACTTTTTGGAAAGGAACACTTCTATGTGGTTGATGGGTTTACCTTGACCGCCAACCGGGAGATCCGTGACATTGAAACGCTACCAGTGAAGTAAGTGAATATCATTCTTGGAGCTGAAAAATGTAAGGGGCTTGTTAGCCTTTGCTCAGTTATTTTCTATTGCCCTCACCCCACCCTACTTTTTTTTCTCTCTCTCTCTTTCTATTTTTTATTTTTTTGATGTTTGCTCTTTAACGCCCGCGGCACGACTATATACGTTCACAGAATGGCACGTACAGGCAGAAGGGCGTATATATACGTCCTTGCCTTCTAGCGGGTGGAGGGTCCGATCGGGACTAGCCCCCACCCCCCCCCGCTGCGTGCGGCAGGCGGATTACCTCGGGGAGCGATCCGGGACGACGGCGCGGCTATTCGTTTATAGCCGCTCCGTCGCGATCGCTCCCCGGAGCTGAAGAACGGGGAGAGCCGTATGTAAACAAGGCTTCCCCGTGCTTCACTGTGGCGGCGTATCGATCGAGTGATCCTTTTTATAAGGGAGACTCGATCGATGACGTCAGTCCTACAGCTACACCCCCCTACAGTTGTAAACACACACTAGGTGAACCCTAACTCCTACAGCACCCCCTGTGGTTAACTCCCAAACTGCAACTGTCATTTTCACAATAAACAATGCAATTTAAATGCATTTTTTGCTGTGAAAATGACAATGGTCCCAAAAATGTGTCAAAATTGTCCGAAGTGTCCGCCATAATGTCGCAGTCACGAAAAAAATCACTGATCGCCGCCAATAGTAGTAAAAAAAAAAAAATTAATAAAAATGCAATAAAACTATCCCCTATGTTGTAAACGCTATACATTTTGCGCAAACCAATCGATAAACGCTTATTGCGATTTTTTTACCAAAAATAGGTAGAAGAATACGTATCGGCCTAAACTGAGGGAAAAAAAATGTTATATATGTTTTTGGGGGATATTTATTATAGCAAAAAGTAAAAAATATTGCATTTTTTTCAAAATTGTCGCTCTATTTTTGTTTATAGTGCAAAAAATAAAAACCGCAGAGGTGATCAAATACCACCAAAAGAAAGCTCTATTTGTGGGGAAAAAAAGGACGCCAATTTTGTTTGGGAGCCACGTTGAACGACCGCGCAATTGTCTGTTAAAGCGACGCAGTGCCGAATCGCAAAACCTGGTTTGGGCATTTAGCTGCCTAAAGGTCCGGGGCTTAAGTGGTTAATGGTTGAAAGGGAAAAAAAAAATATTGCAATGAATAGAGCTGTATGTACATTTTGTATTCCATTTCAAATCATCGTTGAATTGACATGCATTTTCATAGATTTTGAACAGAGGCTCGTACGTAAATTACGCATAGATGTGAATCCAGTCTACAACTATTTTTGTTAGATGGTGGAGCATTTAACCACCTAATAGTTCCTTCCTTTAAAGCAACTTAGGCACTGGTTCATTATTACTAATATTATACTGGATTTTCATAGCACCGCCAGCTTGCGCAGGCATTACAGTTGCAATACAATTTTATACAGGAGGAATCAGAGGGCCCTGCTCGTTAGAGCTTACAATCTAGGTTCATGGTTGCTTACACGATACTTTAACAATATAAATATCAAGCTTATTATACATCTCTCTGTTCTGGTCTTTAAAGTGGTTATTTCAGTAATTGTATAAGTCTGCATGAATAAAATTCTGTTTATATACTTCTACAATATAAGGCAACACTATAATGTAATATTTAAAAAAAAAAAGGTCCACCTTTTATCAACAAAAAGTCCTTGAGCTGCAGCCAACTGATATTTTCTAGGCTGATGGTGGTCTTCTGCCAGCAGGAGAAAGCATTTCCTCAGTCTCCTCTTCCCCTGCGATCAGACTGCAACATTGTAGCAGTGTACAGGGGGAGGTACTGGAGCAAGGGCTGTTCTGTATTAGACATCGTGAGCACCGCCAAAAATTGCACAGAATGTACATATTGGGGGGAATTTATTAAAGCTGCTGTGCCACTTTTCTGGCATGAATCCCTCTTGTTAATTGCGCCAAATTCATGAAGCATCTGCAACACTTTTGCTTCTGACAGCCACCCAAGCATTGAATTAGTTCTAAATTGCGCCACTTTTGCATCGTGGCAAATTGAATGTGCTGCTTTTACATTGTGTGACCAATTCAAAATAAAATACGGACATTTAGACCAATTTTTTGTAAGATTTGAACGAAGACCAACTCTATTTGGCCATATAAAGAGCAACTGGCACAGACAGATTGTCTACCCCCACAGAGTGTCTTTCATGCATTCTAAAAGTGACGCAGCGTGAGCCAAATTCAAGTACACGTTTTAGACAGGTGCATGAATTTGGCACATTCTTCACCACTCACACGTGAGAGACACTTTCTTAATATCGGTCTGCGCCAGTCTTTATGAATTCCAGGGATTGTCATCTCTGAGCTAGCATTTTACCTCCAAGGGGTGGATCCTGGCCCTGGATAATGCGTAAATAAGGGGGCACTGTCTTATAAGGAAAGGAGGTAAAGTCATTGGTAGAGGGAGTACTGTGATCTCTGTGACAGGCAATCAATATCTGTATTACACTTGCACAGTGCTTGGCATACATGTACTACTTATGAAAAAATACATCTGATAGTAGATTCACTTTGGAATAAGCTGCTAGGTTACCCTTTTAGAGAGAGTCTTTTGGTTCCCATGAGGTCAGACTGCACCAAAAGAGAGTGTAAAGGCAGCCATAAATAGATTGACATTCAACCAGTTCAGCAGGGACTGGTCTACCTCTGTACAAGCGCGTTGTCATAGTTTCCCCACTCGATAAGTGCCACGGGGCTATAGCTGATCTGTGCATTCTTAGGAAGGGAAGTCCTGCTGGTTAAACAAAACAAAAAAGACTAATCTATGGGCTGTCTTACCCTTAAAGTTGATCTGCAGCTTTTAGTAAGGTTTGGGGAACCTCCTGTCCCACTCCCAGAACAAAATAGTCAGGCTGAGCACTGCTCAGTCCTTCACAAGGAACTTTGTATTTTCTAAATGAGTGCAAAGCTTCCTCTGAATGGCAGAGATTGGGATGCTATCCGCCTGCCTCTCCACCTTATCAGAGGAAACTTTGTATTCATTCATAGAATACAAAGCTCCTTGTGAATGTATTGTATGAATTGTATTCTAAGAGCGGCTCCTGCTGTAAGTAATCAACAGTATTTTTCAGCAAATCAGTTTGACAGAAGTTGATCTAGCAATGAACTTCTGTTGAACATAGAGGGTGACTCGCAGATTGAAATTCAGCCTGTCCCGGCCAAATTTTGATCTGTCTAAGCCCAGCTTTATGCTGGGTTCACACTTGTCCGACAAACGCTCCGACATTGGGAGCTCAATTCGCATGACGTGTAAAAATCAATGTTTCCCTATAGGAGGCGTCTTAACTGGTCTGACACAAGTCGGTCTGACTTTGAAAATGCTCCCTGTACTACTTTGGTCCGACTTTGATCCTACTTCAGCCCATTGAAAATCATTGAAGTTGGATCAAAGTAGGATCCTTGTCCTAACCATTCGACTTTTGACATCCGAAATTGTGATTACAGCAGCACTAAAAGGAACTTCTCTCACACTGGGATTGTTTTGATTGGTCAAAGGACAAGTCAGACTATCACAAAGTCGGATCAAAGTAGTATCCTGTTCATTCAAATCGGATGGATGTCGGACCAATGTAGGACTGATGTCGCAGAGCTAAGTAGACGTATGACTGTCATGTAGTATCAGTGTGAACCCAGCCTTAGACTTCCACTGACAGTAGCAGGCAAGCACAGTCAATGAGCCTCAGCACTGTGAATGTCACGATTTGCCATAGGGAAACAATCTTCAAGATATTACAACAGTTTTTTTTTTTTTTCCCCCTGTGGTTTAAGAAGAATTTTGGATTATTATACAGCATATTAACCACTTGACCACTGGGCACGTAAACCCACTTAATAACCAGACCAATTTTCAGCTTTCGGTGCTCTCACAATTTGAATGACAATTACTTAGTCATACAACATTGTACCCAAATGAAATTTTCGTCCTTTTTTTCACACAAATCGAGCTTTCTTTTGGTGGTATTTAATCACTGTTGTTTTTTTGTTTTGTTTTTGCGCTATAAGAGAAAAAATACTGAAAATTCTGAAAAAAAAAAATGAATTTTTCTTTGTTTCTGTTATAAAATTTAGCAAATTTAGTATTTTTTCTTCATTCTTTTGCATAAATGTGAAAGATGAAGTTACGCCTAGTAAATAGATACCCAACATGTCACCCTGTCGCTCGTGGAATGGCGCCAAACTTCGCTACTTAAAAATCCCCATAGGTGACGTTGCAGGGTATTGTGGGGTATTGCAGGGTATTGTGGGGTATTGCAGGGTATTGTGGGGTATTGCAGGGTATCGTGGGGTATTGCAGGGTATCGTGGGGTATTGCAGAGTATCGTGGGGTATTGCAGAGTATCGTGGGGTATTGCAGAGTTGGGGCAGGGATGGATGGCTGGATCTGTGACTGCATTTGTCACAGATCCAGCCCACAGCAGCTGCTGCTGCATCCGCTCTCTCCTCTCTCACACTGTACCGTTCGGTACAGAGAGGGGAGGGAGGAACCGGCATCATCACATGACGCCGGTTTGTTTACAAGTGATCGCTCCGTCATTGGAAGGAGCGATCACGTGGTAAACCGCAGATTTCAGCGGCGATTTACCGTGATGCGTGATTGGCGGTCACGGACATTCCCGTGTGCGCGCCCGATTCTTGGAGGACGTCCATGGACCGCCTTGTAGACGTATTTCGTCTATAGGGCGGTGGTTAACTGGTTAACAATAAAGTAATGTCTAAATCTGAGTATACATCTGCTTCAATAATACATTTTTTGTTGGGGGGTATATGTGCATTGGAAGTAATATGAATTAAAACAATACTATATGGTTTTTCCAACTGTTATGTGTAATGTTTGAGACAATGTCAAAGGGCTTTGATAGCTAAATGCAGAGTGTATTTGATGTTTTAAAATGCTTCTTTTTTTTTTCATTTATTCTTTAATACCTCATGCACAGTTTGAGATGCTTCCAAGATCATTCAGAACTTATTGCGGCTACATCTGACCTGCTTCAAGCTTCTTTTGCATTCCTATAGACTTCTATAAGGAGAGAAGCAGTTCTGACGTAAACAAAAAACTGTCAACACTGGCCATATTCGTTGCCTGTTAAAAGACTTTTTTCTTTCTTTAGTATGCATGAGCCAATCATTCCTCGTGGAGCAAGACAAGGTCCCAGTCAGCTGAAAAGAACTTGCAGCATCTTCGCATATGAAGATATCAAAGAAGTCCACAAAAGAAGATATCTTCTACAGGTAGATCATCCTGACTGAAATATTCATAAAGTAAAAGTAAACGTTTTTTATTTTTATTTTTTTGCACTTGTACCTATAAGTAAGCTTATAAGGCTTATCTGTAGATACTGTGAATATCTCCTAAACCAGCACTGTTTAGGAGATATTCACACTGCAAGCAGCCAGCGATGTCACTGGCCCATGCACTCTGAAGGGACAGCATACCCCGAGCCCCGGTTTCTGCCCCATGCACTGGAGTGATGTCATTGCGGCACGGCCGGAGCATTCGAATCCATAAGGAAGACTGGGTGAAGAGGGAAGCCCTGTCAGTAGGGACAGCATGCCGATGGACGGCTTCTGTCTAAGGCAAGTTTTTCATAATGTGCTAGTATACGATGCATACTAGAACATTATGCCTTTACCCTGCAGGGTTTAAAAAAAATGGTACAGTTTATTACCGCTTTAATGGACTTTCCCATCCTGTGCTTATTATAAATGAGAAAAAAATAAAGCCGGGAAGCCTCCAGATAACAGTACACATTATTAAATCATTATATGACCTAGCTGTCCCAGCAATTGTATATATTGAGTGCATGGGTATTGAGCACAATCACGGCAGAT